>NW_017670347.1:155871-207677 GCF_001879085.1 Nicotiana attenuata
CCCCCCCCCCCCCCCCCCCTTTGAGAATCATATCTCCGGAAGCCTAATCTCGATCCTCCCGCCAACAGCGTCTTAAAGGTCGAGGAAGGCAAAGGAGATGAAGTGCCACACCAGGCCGGAGTAGAAAGGTGAGCAGTGGAGTAATGTCCAGACGCTCTCCTGAGCAGCGGTGTAGAATCCAAATATCTTCCTGAGTGGTAAAAAATTGGTATCCCTATTCCATTATCTCGAGACAATGAAAACAACAACAATGGCAAGTCAGTACAATCTCGCTCGGCAAGGGAAAGCCCAAGAAAGGTTCTGTGGCCTAACTGGCGAGAACGCCACCATGTAACCTTAAGGTCCCGGGCCTCAAACATGAGAGATATCGATGGATGAAGATGAAGAGAAGGAAGAGGTGGAAGGATATTGGAAAACTCTTGAATGGGGAAATGGTTCCAGGAAGTTCCCTTTTATAGTGTGTGGTAGCGTAACCGGCGGCCCCATTAATGTGCTTGAAAGATATATCAGCAGGCGCAATCAATGCATTTTTTGGGAACTGAATCGACGGAGATATTGTCACTCTAGAGAATCAGAATCGGCAGTACATTAAATAACACTGAAAAGATGAACCGACGGGATGCCTCGGTTATCATGAAGGCTTATGTCATAAGTATTACATCATTGCGGGAATGTTCGAAGAGATGAATATCAAAATCCTTTCTTATCGTTCCACTATTAAGAAACGCGGGGACTATCTGTATGCGGTTAAATCGAAGAGTCCGATTTTCGTCCATTATAATGCCTCGTAAGCAAAGCTCACAAAAAGCTCGGGACTACGGTCGAGATTCACCCTAAAGGGCCATCGATGCTCATCCTCGAGACAGTGCAAGTCGACAGCTATGGTATAAAAGTGGGAAGTTCCCTAGGCTCACGACTGAGGGTGACAAAGCCTAGAGGTCTAGCCCTGACCCGTATCAGGGCATTAGGTGGCTATGCCTGCCATGTATCTTTGTAATTAATGCTTTTGTACTATGTTCCCCCTCATATATAAAGGGGAACCCTTGTCATTTGTGTACATCTGATGCTCAATACTAAATACACAAGAACATTTTCTCTGTTTTTTAACATATTCCCTTGAGTTCATTACTTTATTTATTGCTTACACTCATTGTATTTTATTTATTGTTCTTCATTTATTGGTTATTATTGGTTATAAAGGGCCTTCATCGATCTTATTACAACTATTAGTCGCCCATCGACTGCCCTCGATAGCTCCCAGCCGAGCATCCGACTCGACCTCGAGGCCCCGTTTGACAATGATTCGATTTGGCTAATATCTCATTTTTATACTCTTATCTCGCTTCTAAGTCTTTCACATAGCATCAACTGCTTAACAACCGACATAAAAATAGATCACGTATTTTTTGAACTTCACAAAATCAAATTTAATTGTTATGACCATTTTTACGGTAAACATGAAATAAAATTTATCAACTTACATATTTTCTGAGACCCATGAACAGACAATATAATAATAGGACGCACGGGGAATCAAGAACATAGGCACTTCTAGTACTTCTATGAATAGATTCCAATTGTGAAACTTGTTCGTTTGCACATTTTGATTGTATAATATGGTTCATGCCAAAAGGAAAGAAGAGATACGCTTAACATACCTTTGCAATCTTCTCTCCAATTATCAACCAAGCTCAATATGATTTTCTTACGTCTGTAATGAGTAAACCGACTTCGTCATCATTATATAAGCGTTGTAACTCTCATATTTCAAAACCGCTATTCTTACAAGAAAATGGACAGCACCTACCTTATTTTACTACATCCCATAAGTTTCTAAAATTCACCAAGAAGCCCAAACAATAACAATATATTTCATAATAAGCTCTCTGATTACTTCAACAACCATTTTGAACAGCAAGCTCGATTTACAATTAACAAAAAATAATTTAATTTAATTCCTTTTTCATGAATCTACCTAAAACATCTATAACATCATACTTGTGCTTACTATATAATTTTAAGCCCAAAACCTCATAAGAATAATCTTCAAAAATAGTCCACACGCCTAGCACCTTAACCTTTATCGTCAACCTCTTATTTTTCATGTTATCTTCTTCAATCAACTGAATTAGACCATGGATAAGATAACAACAGCAGCCAAAACATAATTAAACAATTTATAACAATTTCCAGCCACAACAAACTATTTATATAGCCTCAATACATCCCATAAAAAAAAGATAACGATTCCTTATGCCATGTCAATTACTATCTTGTAAATTTTCACTCAAACAACCCAACCAATACATGATTAACCTTTAGCAGAACCAAGAACATGATTTACTTACCTTGGGAAGTAGATGCAACTTGAAATCTCCAGTTGGAGTAGCTCATAACAGCCCTTAATCACACCACAACACTATAGGAGTTGTATTCTCTTCTTGAATTAACTTTTGTGTTCAAGTTAGTGTAAACACTTGTATTTCTCCTGGAAACTCTAATATATTAAAAAGGGAGGGACTGATTACTACCTTAGTCAACAAGAAAAATACAAAATCTGAGGTTACATGACTTTGAAAGATCCTCCAAAACAGCCACAAGATGAAGAAATGCAATTTAGTAACAACCACGGGATTTCTAGCGTTGGATTCATGTTTTTATCATTGGTTTTTACTCTAGAGTCATGGAGGAACCCTTGAAGAGAATCTAGGAGGGTTTGGGAACTGTTTGGTCGAGAAAATGAGTTAAAACAACTTATAATTGACTTAAATACAAGTTGGAGTTTTACACCGACTTTGTGGGTCCCATCGGAGCTACTTGCATAGTCTCGCAAAAATACGAATATCTCTCTACTCCAATGTCGTATCTATGAAGGGTTAAATGCGTTAGAAACTAGACTCATAGATGTTCAATTTGGTATGTAGATAATCCCTTAGTTCCAAGAATATTGGAAGAAAAGCTTAGCTACATTTGACAAAATTTTCAGCACATTATGAAATAACTTGTGATGACCTTTGCCAACTTTTATTCCACAGCTCGCTTGATTCCAAAACGTAACCCACGACTATCATACGAATAAAATAACTCATAAAATAACCTTCTTATCATGTTAAGAACCCTTGTCTCACCCCCAAAAAGTACATTTTATATCATTCCAAACTTGTCGACTTTCGACGAAACTTATTTTCTTCAATTCATTTAGCTTCTCAGCTTTTCAACCTTCTTGGTACTTGTTATTCATGATCTTAAATATTTGTAACCTTCAAGGTAACATGATTAACTTACTTTATGTACTTTTAAGGTCAATCTTATTTTTGAGCTTACATCAATTGACTTTCCTTAAAAGCCAACAAAAGTCAACCCTAGATCCGCTCGGTCAAAATACGATTCTAATGGTAAATTTTTACTACACATAAACCTACGAGTTCATATATGTATTTTGTTTTTAAATCCAAGCCCAAATCAACTCTCTAAACTAAAATCTTGATTTTTCAAACTTTGACAAAAATCCGCAAATTTCCTCTTTGATTCACATAGATTTGATGTTAAATCTTAAGATATAATCATGAAAAATAGTTAGAAATTGATTAGAATACTTACCCAATATTTGTAGATGAACATCCCCTCTCAAAATTGCCTCCAACCGAGTCTAGGGTTCTAAAATGAGAGAAAATGAGATAAAATCCCGACTTCCAGCCCTTTTGTTCAATTGTAGTTGTTGCAATTGCAAAGGAATTTTCGCAAATGCGGCCACTGACAACCTAAGAGGAAGTCACAAATGCGACATTGGCTTCGCATTTGCAAAGCATGCCCTTATCGCAAATGCAATACTTTTGTCGTAAATGGAAGCCTACCCAAATTTTTACGCTCTTCGCAATTGCGATCCAGGTATCACAACTGCAACACCTGGGAGCCCCATGCTAGGATCGCAATTGCGTTGCTTGTGTTCGCAATTTCGACACCTAAGGCATCATCACACCATCAATCCAGTTTTCAGTCCAAACCATTTTGTGATGCATCCAAAACTCATTCGAGCTCTAGGGGCTCCAAACAAAATATATACACATGTCTAAAAATGTCATACAACTACAAATTAGACACCGAAAAATATGAATTTCAAAGAAAAGTTCAAGAACTTCTAGAATTGCAATCAAGCGTCTGAATCCTATCAAATCAACTCCAAATGACACCAAATTTTGTAGACAAGTTCTAAATAGCATAACCAACCTATTCCAAGTCCCAAAAACTAAATTCCGAAACCGATAGCAAATAGTCAACATAGGGTCAAACTTTAAACTTCAAATTGCTAATTTTTAGCAAAATAACACAAATCAACCTACGAACCTTCAAAATTGATTCAAGGCATACGTCCCAAGTCCAAAATCACGATACAAACCTATCAGAGCCATCAAAATATTATTTTGGGTTCATTTTCAAAAAATTCGAAGTTTGGTCAACATAATCAACTTAAACTTTTAATCCAAAAGTCAAAGGGTCTAAATCAACCCGAAACCTTCCCGGAACGAAATCAATCAACCCCGTACGTCGTAAAAACAAAATAACACATGTGTGAAGCATCAAAAGGGGAAATGGGGCGTAATATAATAAAACGATCGGTCGGATAGTTACAATTGGGTAGTAAAATTGGAATTTTTTGTGTCTCATAAAAGAACTTTTATTCATTCCTAAGATTGCCAAAATATTTTACTTCCTTTTACAATGTTTGATAAGTGATTGCCTTCATTAATTTTGATATGACCGTAATTATTACTTTTCATTTGTCGCCGCAGAGACCCTTAGAACACTCACTTCATTATGTTTCCACCCTTTCCCTCTAACCAATGCAACCCTTCACACTCACCAACGGCTCCTTAAGAACCCCCTTCTCTCATTCTCCTCCATCCCTCATCTAACCTTAAAGAAGAAAAATTTCTCCTCCTCCACAGTTAGAAGGCGCAACAGACGCTTCCAATAGACTCAAACCTTTGAAGAAACAATTGATCTTGAGTCATCTCTTGACTCTGATCCTCTCAAAATTGAAACTGAGAGTAGTGGCTCGTCGGAAGATCAAATACTAAGCCAGAAAAGAGGCGGAAAAAGACCCATGCATCATACCCCCAAAGGGCCTGCATGTAAAAAGGGGAAAGTGGAAAGTACTGAGTTTGGCCTAAGGACAAGTTGAACTTCTACAGTCCAGTTGAAAAATCTAGGTTTAAATCTTACAAGTCAAAATCTATGGAATATGGGTGTACTGTAAGTCTCTCTCTCTCTCTCTCTCTCTCTCTCTCTCGAAAGATTTTCATTGTGATGTTGTCTTTACTTTTGACTTTCAACCCCTTTAACCCATATTTTACACTATTGGAAACGCTGTCTATGAAGAACCTGTCAGGATGTTCTATGCTAATATGTATGCGAATGACAAAGACGATTTGGAGTTGATGGTTTTAGGTACTCGTATCGTTCTTGATGCGTATCAATTAGAGAAAATCTTTTCTACTAAATTTCATGGTTATGATGTGATTGTTCAAAACACTTGGCTTAATGATTTCAAAGTGTTGCTAGATGTGGAAAAAACAATCTTGTCTGCAAACAGGCCTGATATTTTTCCCAAAATTTTAAAGTTTGAACATCGTGTATTAGCTCATATGATTGCAACCACCCTCCTTCCTAGAACTAGCTCCTTTAGCACCTTAACCACCAGGATATCTTTGTTCTGTATTGTCTTGTGAAAACCAAAAGGCTTGATTGATTTGTGTGAATTACTCTTAACCCAATTGCAAATGTCGTATGTGCGACCTCTGGCTCCCACTTGCGTCACTCACAAATGTGATGAAAAACTTGCAAATGTGAAAACGTCACCAGCTGCAAGTCACAAATGCAATACACCAACTATGAAATTGCGAGGACCTCCCATGAGCCCAATGTCGCAAATATGATGCAATCTCTCGCAAGTGCGAGGTCCCCAACAAGGCCTGGTCGCAAATGCGACCTTCAATTCGCAATTGCGATGTACCATAACTAGATATGTTGAAGGCCACAAAAGCTCTGATGCATTTCAAAAAAACAGGGGCCTTTCGAGACCTCTTTAATCATATCAACAAGTATCGAATACTTAATCCAAACTTGCCCAAATGCTCAGAGAACCACAACATATATTAAAATCAAGAATCAACAATCAAATCCTTCTCTTAAGTTCAAGAACATCCAATTTGCAACCAAGCATCCATTTAAGCCTAACCATTTTGGTTTCTAACCAAACTTCGCACACAAGTTCTAAATGATATAATGAACATATACCATGTTTCGAAATAACAATCCGACTCTGATATAATCAAGTCAACCCCTTATCAAACCTATGAACTCTCCAAAGCTACAAATTGCCAGCGTTCGACAAATAGAGCCAAAATATTTTAGGACCTCCAAATCGAATTTCGTCCTAACTCTAAAATCACCACACAAACCTATTTAAATAATTAAAATACCAATCTGAGGTCGTTTACAAGAACGTTAAACCTTGACTACCCTCGTGCAACATAAGTTTCCAAAATGAGACTATGGGTGTGTTTGGTATGAAGGAAATATTTTCGTAGAAAATATTTTCATGGAAAATGAGTGGTTTTATCACTTATTTTCCTTCTTTTGGTTGGTGAGTGAAAAAAAATTTCGAAAAATATTTTCTAGTATTTAGTTAGAGAGTAGAAAATATTTTTTTAGAAAAATATTTATTATGCTACTCTCCGCATCCCCCCCCCCCCCAAGTCCCTATGTTTCATGTGCTCTTCCCTCCCCATTTAATGACCCGGCAAGTCGTTTTGAGAGTAATATCCCCGATCTCCTATTTACTACTTCCTCCATGTCATTTTATGCTTATGTATATTGCTGGGAGGTTTTATTTTTTTTCGAGTGAATTGGGACACTTAGTACCTAGAATGAAAGCTTAAGTTCTAAGAATTTGACCGTAGTTGAAATAGTGTGAAGCTGGCTCTGGAATGGAATTTCGTTAGTTCTGTTTGCTCCTTTGGGTGATTTTGGACTTAGGAGCATATCCGGATTTTGATTTGGAGGTCTGTTGCTGAATTAGGCTTGAAATGGCAAAAATTGGATTTTTGGTAAATTTGACCGGGAGTGTGATGTGCCGTAGAATTGCGGCACTTTTGATACTAATTACATAGGCTGTAGCTAGTCTTTTAAAGCATATTGAGTAAATTCTTATTTTGCAGCAAACTAGACTTCAAGAACCAAGAACAAGGAAAAGACAATAAAAATCCATAGAAGGGCATAAATGCGGCAGGTTTGCGACTGCAAAAGTGATGTGCGGGCCGCAAAACTACCGTAGAGTGAAGCAGATAGGCTTAGCTTTTGGAAATTGACTTTGCGGTCAATTTTGCGATCGCATAACACGTATGAGGACCGTATAATGATCGAAGAATTGCAAAGAGAATTTCTGCGAGAGTAGTTCTGCGACATCAAATTAGATCACGCAATCAATATGCGGACTGCAGAATGATTCTGCGATGGAGAACTAGGAAA
Organism: Nicotiana attenuata; assembly: GCF_001879085.1. Classification (NCBI taxonomy): domain Eukaryota; kingdom Viridiplantae; phylum Streptophyta; class Magnoliopsida; order Solanales; family Solanaceae; genus Nicotiana; species Nicotiana attenuata. The sequence goes on from NW_017670347.1 coordinate 163,402, forward strand.
CTGAAGATTCAATTCCATGATGGAAATTATTATTTTGCAGGTCGCAAAAGTGTTCTGCGGCTGTTCTGCGATCACAGATGTGATCTGCAGGGGTATTTTTGTCACATCTTGACCCCGACTTTTAGCCCATTCTAAATAGAATAACTAGGGTTTTGTGTAGTATCTTTTTTGAAAAATAGGCTACATTGAGAGCAATGAATACTCCATTATCTTGGAAGCTTTTGAGGAGAGAATCTTGTCATCTTTGTAAACTTTATGGCTTTAATTATTACTTTGTTCTTGGATTCTATTATGAGTAGCTAGCTTTAAATACTAAGGTTGTCGATCCTAAATGGGTGTAATATTAATGGGTGTTCACTATTTAATATATATATATATATATATATATATATATATATATATATATAATGGTTGGATGGTATTTATTCATTTCTCATGCTTCAATTAATGTTGATGGTTGCAAACATTGACTAATGCCATTTCACTCTATCTTTACTTGGAAAAGTGGGTTAGGGTTTGGTAGAATTGAGTAGCAAAAATTCAAGGCTTTAAACCTAGTTTAATAGAATCGCTTAGGAGTAAATGGATATTGTTTGGCATAAATTGATTGTCCTTAATGGCAACTCTTTTACATTTGGGAAAATTATAAAGACGAAATACTACCTAACTATTGAGAAATATTGGGTAGTCATTTAGGAACCATTTGCATATCAAAGGACCTTCCCTTAGAAATATATCGTATTAACACAGATAGCATTATATTCCATTAATGGGGACACAACCTTGGTTTTGTTAATCAAACTAATTACACTCTCATAACAAAATAGTTAACTTGTTAATTCACAGTTACAACATTCTCCTTTTAAGCTAACAGAGTAGAATTACGACTTAAGTCAAGTTTCACACTATTCAAGTAACATTTTCACACCTATTCCCTGTGGGATTCGACCCCAACCTTGTTCGGTTATTATATTTGACATCGACCGCCTTACACTATTTATTTAAGTGTAATTCGACTGTATCAAATTTTGGCGCCCTTGCCAGGGAATACGGTTTTGAAATTACTAATTAGCGTGTTTTACTTTAGGTCTTCTTCTATTCCATCATAACTTGCTTGCTTTGCTTGGTGTCACTAGGTAAACATGTGCGAGCCGGAAGAAGAGAATATCTTTGTGGAAATAGATGACTATATTGAGGATACAAATACCATTGTCCCTCCAAGAGTTGATGCCGCTACCTTCAAGGTGGAACACAATCTAATACTAATGCTCAAGGCAGAGGGGTTTTTCCGAAATTCCATGATGATGATCCAACACAACATCTCAAAAATTTCTTGGGTGTATGTGTGATGCATAAACAGAATCACGTTTCAGATGATGCCCTAAGGTTGAGGTTGTTCAGGTACTCTCTAACTGGAGAGGCAAGACAATGGATCCAAAATCTACCGCCTAATTCCATTCATACATGGCACGAGCTTTTCCGAGCTTTCAAAGCGAAATGGTTTCTGCAAAGCAAGAAGTCTGAGCTCCAGGATATAATTTTCTTTTTCAAGCAATTACCGGGAGGGCATCTACATGAGGCATGGATCGATTCAAGCTATATTTAGTGAGGTTTCCGAATCATGATTTTCCGGATACTATCTTGTTGGAGAAATTTTACATGGGTTTGGATCCTATGAAACAATCCATAGCCAAAAATGCAGTTGATGGATCTTTTATGGATAAAATATTTGCAAGGATCACACAAATCCTTGACAAAATGGCAAAACATAACCAAGTTTGGCACTCAGAGGACACCAGTGGAATTGCATATGGTACTCCTTCCTTGACCAACATGATTAAGGAGAACCAAGAAAGAGATCAAGTAATTGCCAGGCTTGCCACCAACGTCAATGTGTTGATGAAGATGTTCACTGAAAGCCAAACAAAAAAGGTAAACTTGGTGGAAGATGTTCAATCCATGTTAAATGAGGATTACGAGGAAGCAAATTATGTCAACAACTCTCAAGGAGGTTATCAAAGGCAACCCTACTAAGGTTCAGGACAAAAAAAACAATGGAGTCCTAATCCGCAAGGGCAAGGCAACCAAAATTGGAGAAATGATCAAGGTAGTTCTAATCAAGAAAATTGGAGTAACAAAACAATAATTCTTCAAATCGGAGTTTCAACCCTTATGTTCCTCCAAAGGGGCAATGTTCAAACTCTCCACATTGGAAAGAAAGTTCTTCGAGTGAGTCCAAGTTGGAAAACATGCTTGAACGAGTATTGCAAAATAAAGATAGATCTGACACTTCAATGAAGAACATGACCGAGCTTGTGGGCTCTCATACCGCATCTATTCAAAAGTTGGAGATGCAAATGAGAGATCTCTCGAGAGAGCATAATCCGAAGCAAAAGGGCACACTTCCAAGTGACACAATTGCAAGCCCAAAAGGTAGTGGGTGTGGCCCAACCTCGCATTGTGTGGCAAGCACAACTCGAAGTGGGAAACTACTTCAAGGAGAGAATGAACAAGTGGTTGAAGTGGAAGATTCCAAACAAGAAGTCGAGGCACAAGTTGAGGTGCCAATTGTTGTTGAAGTTGAAAGACTCCCGAAGAAGGTGAGAACTTAAGAAGTGAGCCTTAAGGAGGTTAAGGAAAAGGTATAGAGGCACCAAAAACTCTAGCACCGACTTGCTAGGAGGGTTGATGATAGAAAACTTGAAAAGTTCTATGAAATTCTCAAGCAATTATCGGTAAACATTCCATTTGTGGAAGCATTTCAAGATGCCGGGTTTTGCTAAGTACATAAAGAACTTAATCACTAAAAAAGGAACCACCAAGAATGAACTAGTGAATGTCACTCACCGGTTTAGTTCAATCATTGCAACAACCACGGTCTAAAAGAAAAAAGACCCGGGAGCTTTCACCAATCCATGCACTATTGGGTTGCGCAATTTTTGCACGAGCCCTTTGTGATAATGGGGCTAGCATCAACTTAATGCCTCTTGCGATTTACAAGCAAGCCTACAAGTATGAGGTTGCAAATGGCCGACCGTTCAATAAAGAGACCGGTGGGAATTGTTGATGATGTCCTTGTGAAAGTGGGGAAGTTCCTCCTCCCTGGCGACTTTGTTATCCTCGATGTGATGTTGATAAAGAAATCCTTATCATCTTGGGGAGACCATTCCATTCTACTGGAAGAGCACTCATGGATTCGGAACAAAATGAGATCAAGTTTCGAGTTAATGAGGAATAGGTTACCTTTTCAGCAAGTAAGGGCATGAAATTGCCGCATGCATACGAAAGTATCTCAGTTATTTATGTTGTTGATGAGGTAGAGGATGAAATCGAGGTGAAGATGGAAGAGGAATGCCTTGGTGAGGCATTGGCAGCTATATTGGTAACTTTGATGGTGCAGATATGGAAGGATACATGGAATCGGTGAATGCATTGGAAGGGCATGGGTCCTACACTTATGCACCAAAGAAACTTTCTCTTGACTTAGAGAATAGAATCACTCCTCCCGCTAAGCCTTCAATTATCGAGCTGCCACAACTTGAGCTCAAGCCACTTCCACCGCACTTAAGGTATAAATTTCTTGGCTCTAATGACACTCTACCTGTAATTGTTCTTTTTTGTTGAATGATGTGCAGGTTGAACAACTGTTGAATATCTTGAGGGAGCACATACAGGCCATTGGGTGGACAATAGCGGACATCCGAAGGATTCGCACTGGAATTTGTGAGCACAACATACAATTGGAGAAAGAAAGCAAACCTAGCATGGAGCATCAAAGAAGTTTAAACCCTTCCATTCAAGAGGCGGTGAAGAAAGAAATTATTAAATGGTTGGATGCCGGGGTTGTCTACCCCATTGCTGATAGTCCCTGGGTGAGTTCGGTGTATTGTGTGCCAAAGAAAGGAGGCATGACCGTTATTCAGAACGACAAAAATGAGCTCATCCCTATGAGGACAGTGACCGGGTGGAGAGTTTTCTTGGACTACCGCAAGCTCAATTTTGGTACTTGCAAGGACCATTTCCTTATGCCTTTTATTTATCAAATGCTTGATCGGGTAGTGGGAAGGTCATTTTATTGCTTCTTGGATGGTTATTCCGCTACAACCAAATCAACATCACCTTAGAAGATCAAGAGAAGACAACATTCACATGCCGGTATGGAAATTTTGCTTTTAGCCGGATGTCATTTGGGCTATGCAATGCTACGGCTACTTTTCAATGATGCATGATGTCAATCTTCTCCGACATGGTGGAGGATTTCTTAGAGGTGTTCATGGATGAATTTTCTGTAATTGGTGATTCCTTTGAGCATTGCCTTGACAAGCTTAGGCGAGTGCTCAAAAGATGTGAGGAAACAAACCTTCTGCTAAATTCGGAAAGATGCCAATTCATGGTGGACGAGGGTATTGTTCTGGGCCACAAAACTTCCAAGAAAGGTATAGAGGTTGATCGGGCAAAGATTGAGATCATTTACAAACTTCCTCCTCCCATTTCGGTAAAAGGTGTCACACCTCCTTTTTTCACTACACCCCAGGAAGGGAGTATATAAAGGGAGTTATTTCCAACTTGAAGTGACAATCGAAACGGGATTCGTTTATTAAAAATCAGAGTCGCCACTTAGGAGATTTATGGTGTCCCAAGTCACCGGTTTAGAATCCCGAATCGAGTAAAAGAATGACTCTATTTAACAGTCCGCGAACAAGAAATCCGAGTAAGAAATTCTGTTAACCCGGGAGAAGGTGTAAGGCATTCCCGGGTTCCGTGGTTCTAGCACGGTCACTCAACTATCATATTCGGCTTAAATTATCTGATTTTAAACAATTATGAACATATGTGCAAATTTTAACTTTTAACCGCTTTTATTATTATTTTTAAAGAGAATTGCAACGTTATTAAAACACGTCTCGAATCACGTCACATAAATGCACCCGTGGTTTTTGACATATCTTAACATCGTTGAGATTTGGATTTGGGTCACATAAATGCGCACCCGAATTTAGGAAAGTAAAATTATTAAACACGCGCCTAAAGCAACTACGCGTTTGCACTTTGCGAGGGCCATAGAATTTGCTAAATGGCACGCCTCGGAATCTAAGGATCAACTCAAGATTAAATAAGCGAGGGCCACGCAATTGTCATTTTTGTTTGGCATGGCGCACCTCAATTGCTTTCAAGGGAGTTGCATTCAATTAAAAGAACTACGGATAATCATATTTGTAAGCTATGTTTCCTGAGACTAATTGAAATTATTGGACTCTATGGGTGAACAAAGCAATAAGCTCGGATAGTGTGGATGGATGCGTGTAAATCAGAATTAGCACTACAGAAACAGAATTCGACATTGGAGAGAAACAATGGAAGCATCCATAGAACGAGAACCAGAGACATTGCTCTTCTCCAAATGCCACAAGAACTGGGTTACTGCATCAACAATGTCCCTGCCTAAACAAGTCATATCCATAAAATTCTGTCTAAATTTGAACTAAAAAGAAAAGGCAACATGCTTAACTATACTTGCATTACCACTGAAACAAAGAGAAACAGAAGTCAACTAAGGAATGAGTTCTTAAATCCAAAATAGAATGCCAAATGAACTGACGTGAGAATGGTCCACATTTCAACAATCAACAGCATGTACATTCATCTTCAAATTTGCATTCAGGAATCTCAGGATCACATTAGACAAAAGCATTCAACATAAGCACTGACTCGACTAATGAACCTTGACAAACATAATAGCCATGAAAATCAACTGAAATAAGATTTGAAATACAATCGAGACTAAAATTGTTCAAACTATGAGACCGAGTTAAGGGTGAACAAAATTTCAAGAAGCTCAATCAACGCAACATAACTTGGTTCGTAAACTCAGAATTTACTACTGATTTTGCTCATCTCACTCAAATCAGCTCCTTGTTGTTTGTAAATGAAACTAAACATGTAATCAGCTCAAAGAAGACTTCCAGCTCAACTTTACTGTTAAGGTGTTTGAACCAATCGATTTGAAGTCAGCCTTAGCACAACCATTGACTAGTTGTATGCTGAATCCTCAATCAGAACACCATAGCTAGCAGTGAAAACCATTCTAGGTCAACCACCCATTTCCAGTATAACAGTCTACAGAACTATTAATTAACTCCCTGAACTTTATGGCTCAAGCAAGGTGTAGCGGAAGGAGCATACAAGGACTAAACGAACCCTTAAATCAATAACTCCATCACAGTTCTCCTAATTTCAAATGTCAAACAGGAACCAGAATCGGGTCAAACCATCAAGTTCTAATGTCACGACAGAAGTGGAAAATGATACGACTCACAAATATACGGACATTCCTTCGACATGAGACCAGTCCATGAACTTAGACCAATGAATCAGAATTACAGCACACTATTAACACAAGCACGGATCATATTTCAACAGTTGAAACCTTGAACTTTCATGAACAATCACAAAACATCCCTTTTGTTTCCTCAGAAGAAAAAAAACAGTCTGAACTTAGTTATATTTTCAGAAATTCATGGGTAGCTCATTTTCACATAACTGAACCTCAAACTTCAATTTTAAGTCCAAACAATGGCGACAAACAGACTCAAACCAAGTTTTCAGTTACGGAACATCGGAGAAAATCGACATAACTCAACAGACTTTACCAAAAACCTCAGCTAGTCACAAATCGATAAGAAACTAAATTCGAACTCACTGATAATGCTCAAATGACAACAACAATGGAATACAAACTAAAAAATTCCATAGCTCAAGAACAGCTGAGAAAACAGAGTTACATGGGAGAAAAATAAAAATCAAACCTGAAGTTGCAACCTTCTTCTAATAATTATAGCCTTAATAATACGCTTTTTGCCTCCGAATCCTAACGAGGCTCAGCAGCAAATCAGCAGGACGACAGTAGAAAACCAAGCTTGAATTTCAAATTTTTTATCTCTTTTGAACTCAAATCCGGATTCAGAGAATAAAAAAATGTATGTGCTTCTCTTAAATTTTGAAAGAACTCTTAGAAGAAGAAAAAAAATCAGAGAACAGAAAACCAGAAGTTAAAGAAACCTTTCAACTTTTCTCTCCAAATTTGTTACCAGAGTCCTCTCTGAAAATCTCCCCCCTTACAAAATAGGAATGGGCCCTTTTTGAAAACGAACCCCTGACGAAGGTGGGGCTTGGATTGAGTGAAATCGATCCAACGCCTCACACTCATCCAACGAATCGTTCTCTAGGACCTTCCAATCGCGTGCCTTGTCTCAAAATCGCGCGAGTGAGAGGAGGGGGAATCTTTGGTGTCAAAAACCGTTAGAAATGGTAAGAGGAGAGAAGGAGGGAACGCATGAGTGGAGATTAGATTCACTTGCCATGGATTTTGAGTGATTTGGGGCTTGATTCGGGTGAAGGAGGCGGAACAGTGCGCGTTTGAGACTTTGAGTTAGGGATTTAGGTTTTGGGTCTCCGCATGTATCAGCGTGTGTATTTATGGAGCGGGTCGGGTTTAGGGGGGAGCCGGGCGGGTGAGTAAGTTGGGTTGGGTGAATTTGGGGATTAAATTGGGGCTGGCTTTTGGGTTCATTTAGGCAGAAATTTCACTTGGGCCAGAGGGAAGATTGATATGGCCCAATTAAGACTCCCTCCTCTTCCACTTCAATTTTCTTTTATTTTCATTCCTCTTTTTTTGATTCCCTCTTCTTTCTTTTTCAAAATTAATAATAAAAACCTAAATTAAAATTAAAAATCAAATTAGCCTATCAAAAATACTAATTAATTCTAGTTAATAATTATCACAAATAATTAAAAACCAAAGAAAAACTACTCGAAAAATAAAATAAAAAAAATTAACATTAAAAGATGCCAAATAACTATATATATTTTTTTTGTGTGTGATTTTCCTTCTTTTCATAAAATAACTTAATTACTAAATTAATCCTAAAACTGAGTTAAATCCTAAATGCAAATGCACATATATTTTTGTATTTTTCATTAATTAAACAAAAATAAAAATGCACAGACAAATGCAAATAATTAACACAAAATGCCACAAAATTCACAAAATTGCGAATAATGAAAAGCAATTATTTGTTTTGAAATTATGGGAGTAATTCATATAGGGCAAAAATCATGTGCTCACAAAAGGCATCCAGAGCTTTATGGGGCATGCAAGTTTTTATAGGCGATTTATCAAAGATTTCTCAAAAATTGCAAGTTCTGTGTGCAAGCTCCTTGAAAAGATGTGAAATTGGAGTTCGATGAGAAATGCCTCAAAGATTTTGAGGATTGAAAGCAAGTCTCACCACGGCACCAATTACTGTCACACCTGATTGGTCTCTTCCATTTGAACTCATGTGTGACGCTAGTGGTGTAGCCATTGGAGCAGTACTTGGTCAACGACATAACAAGATTCTTCATCATGTCAACTATGCAAGCAACACACTCAATGGCGCACAAATGAATTACACTGTGACGGAGCAAAAACTGCTTGTTATTGTCTATGCTTTCGAAAAATTCCGAGCCTATTTGTTGGGGTCCAAAGTAATAGTTTACACCGATCATGCTACTCTCCGCTACCTTATGGCGAAGAAGGATGCTAATCCAAGATTTATTAGGTGGGTTCTTTTTCTTACAAGAATTTGACTTCGAAGTTAAAGATAAAAAAGGAATAGAGAATCAAGTTGTGGATCACCTATGTAGGCTTGAAGAGGCAGGGAGACCTAAAGAAGATCTTGAAATTGATGATTCCTTCCCAGATGAACACATACTGGTATTGTCTAGCACCTTCACACCTTGGTATGCCGACATTGCTAACTTCTTGGTTAGTGATCTTATCCCCAGCGGATTGGAAGCTTATCAAAAGAAGAAGTTCTTGTGGGAGTGTAGGCAATATTATTTGGACGAACCCTTTCTGCTCCAGATTTGCGCCGACAACATCATTTGGCATTGTGTTATGGAGGATGAGGTAATGCAAACTCTCAAAGGATGTCATGGTTCCCTGGTTGGGGGACATCATGGTGGAAATCGTATTGCGGCAAAAGTGCTTGAATGTGGATATTATTGGCCATCGATCTACCAAGATGCAAACCAAATGGTCAAGGCATGTGATCAATGTCAAAGACAAGGGTCAATTTCTAGAAGACATGAGATGCTTATGAACTTTGTGATGGAGGTCGAGATCTTTGATGTGTGGGGGATAGATTTTATGGGTTCCTTTGTAAGCTTTTACGACATGACATATATCTTGGTGGCAGTAGATTATGTCTTCAAATGGATTGAGGCAATTTCCTTGCTACCAACGAGGCAAGAAGTGTAACCACCTTCTTGAAGAAGAACATACTTACGCAGTTTGGAACCCCAAGAGCAAACCTTAGTGATGGTGGTTCTCACTTTTGCAAAAAAGCTTTTGCCGGGCTGCTCGAGAAATATGGAGTTAAGCACAAGGTGGCCACCCCTTACCATCCTTAGTCGAGCGGTAAAATTGATGTTTCCAATAGGGAGATCAAGCAATAACTGTCAATGCAAACAAGACCGACTGGTCAAGGAAGCTAGATGATACATTGTGGGCATATCGAACAGCATTCAAGACTCTCATTGGCACCTCACCATACCGGTTGGTTTTCGGTAAGGCATGTCACTTGCTAGTAGAGCTTGAACACAAAGCTATGTGAGCATTGAAAAAGCTAAATCTTGACTGGGCTGAAGCTTCGAATCAAAGGTTGACAGAACTCAACGAGATGGAAGAGTTCCGTTTTCATACCTATGAGAATGCAACCATGTACAAGGAAAGAATGAAGTTTGTTCATGACAAGAAGATTGTGAAGTGGGAATTTAAATCATGTGACTTAGTCTTGCTCTTTAACTCAAGACTAAAACTCTTTTCGGGCAAACTCAAATCCAAATGGTTTGGCCCATTCAATGTTGTGAATGTGTCTTCATATGGTGCCATTGAATTAGAATCCGAGGAAGGGACTCGAACCTTCACAGTAAAGGGCCAAAAGGTCAAGCATTACCTTGGAACCAGTGGAGAAAGGAATTTGATAGAACAATTCGCACTCAAAGATGGTCTCACACCAACCCCCGCCAATGCTAAACCAAAAGCGAGGCCACATCATCGTGCCGCGATGTTAAATAAAGCGCTTCTTAAGAGGCAACCCATGCGTGGTAACACTTTTTTGTTAGATTTGAATTTCGGCAAGTTTAATGTGTGAGTTAGAATGCAGGTGACCCAAAACACAATGAAACGGGATGCAAGGGTAGAGGAAAATGAAGGAAAGCAAGACATGTGTTATGTGGCCACATATGCGCCCGCATAATGGTCGCAGACACAAGCAGAAAAAATGCAATCAAGGCCTGCAAAAAAAGGTAAAGAAGTGCTTTTTGCCGCCCGCATAACGATTATGCGACCGCAGAACCTATCGCAAAGTTGGGTTAAAACGATCAGTCACTAACCTATCGCATAACACATATGCGGTCGCATAATGTGTTACGCGATACACTGCCTCACCGCGAACCTCTTAGGTATTTAACCCAAACTCCCTAAATCACTTTCATCATTCTCACACATAGACACACCGCACAACGCATAAGAAAAGATAAAAACGATCAAAAATATTAAAACAACAAAAGAAGAAGATTCAATCAGGAATTGAAACAGAAGGGGAATACCTTACTCGTGTTTCCGACCAACATAGATCCTCTAGATATCTGGCATGCTCATTTTCCTCCTCTTTCTTGCTTAATCAACTAAATTGCCAGGTGAAATTACCAATTGCTCCCATTGCTATCTCCCCCAACTCCTTACTATAAGTAAGCAATCGAGAGTTATTCTACTACAAGCCTAGGTTAGAGGCATTCTACTGAAAACCTAGGTTAGGGGCTTTCTACTGAAAATCTGGGTTAGGGGCTATTATGGGTAAAATTATGTGTGGGGATTTGAATTGGAGAGTAGGAGAAACGAAAAGGGGTTGGAAAGTTGTAGCATTGTTCCTAGAGTTTGTCCGTCTGAGTGTCCAATAGCTGAATCTAGGAAAGCCTATATACTATTGACTGAGTGAGAGGACCTTTCTGATTGAGAACGATGACCTTTGCAGGCCCCATAACTGGTTCGTGGTCCGCAGAGTCATCGCATGTTGCATCTTAAGTAGTTGCCTCAAAAGTCTATGTGGGATAGGATTTATGATTGCTGAAGCATTCTGGAGACCGCAAAATGGTCGCAGACAGAGGCAGACAAAATGCTAAGTCTGAAGAGCAAAATGCGACCAATCTGCGGTCGCAGAAGTTAGACTGCGGCCACTTCTGCTGACCGTAGTGTTGAATTATAGGATGGGTGATGCGGCTCACAGAGTTGTTATGCGATCACAGAACTGATCGTAGAACTAACTTTGTTTTTCATTTTTGTTTCTTTCTTTTTCTTCTCAACATGTTGTCCATGCCATACCACATACTCATTCGCTGATTAATTGACAGGAATGGCACTAACGAAATCATTTTCATCGCGATAACCTCCCACTCAAGGAAAGAACAAGTTGCTGCTCTAAGCCAACAAGCACGGCAATCCAAACGCACTCGGCCCGAAACAGCCAGAAGTACATGTGAGCATTCCTCCTAGTCTGAATAGGAGGAGGCACAGATTGATCTTGTGCCACCTGTTGACCTCCATGTTGAAGCACGCCAAAAGAGTGATGAGATCTCAGGTTTGGGGTTTCCGACTCTAGGACCCAGTACAAAGAGAAAAATCCTTGAAGAGAAGCAGCTAAGCTTGAACGATTTAAAAGAACACTATCCCCATGTACTAGAAAACATCAAAAAGAGGGGGCGGGAGTCCTTCAGTCAGGTCCAAGGAGAGTACAACGAGACACTCATGAGGCAATTTTATAGTGCCTATGCTGCATCCAGGAATGCAAAGCAAAAGAGAAATCGTAGGTCTTGGACTCTGTTTTAGTCTGAAGAGTTGAAGTCCTTTGTGATGCAGCATCAATCAATGGTGTATATTTTATGGATTGGTAGCCAGGCACAAAATATGATGAAAAGCTTAAAAATAAGGAATCCGAGCGTGCTTGGGTAGCCTCTGTCATATACAAGGGAACTTCGTCCTGGATTGCATCGCGTCAAATGATCTACAAGAGGTATCTTACCCAAGAAGGTCGGTACTAGCTAAGTTTTGTCTGTTCCCGTCTAATGCCCTCAAGGAATGAAATAGATATAAGCATCGAGAAGGCGATCCTTATTGCATGCGTCATGACGGGCATCAAGGTTGATGTGGGAGAGATTATATACCGTGAGATTTGGATCCGGGCAAACCAGAACGAAACTTCGCTCCCTTTTCCATGCCTAGTCCATGCCTTGTGTAAAGTTGTGACGGTTCCTCCTGTCCCCAAACATGATCTCATAGCAAAAGTTGTTCAGGATATTGACATCACTAGGATTAATGAATTTGCGGATACAGTGGTCAAAGATCCACAAGAGCCTTCACTGACTCCTCTTCCAGCCTCAACAGCACTTGCTATCTCATCAGACACTCCTTCCGTACCAGCCACTTCCACATCCACTCTTAGACTAGCCACTGCACCACTATGTGCCTCATTGCTTGCACTCTCCAAGCTTGGTCTACTGGCACAACACACAAATGCAAAAGTAGAAAAATTGACGAAATAACTTCCATCTCTCATCCGGCAAGCACTGTCCCCGATCCAAACCTCAGTCACTTCTCTTCAAAAATAGCACCTATCTTATGAGGATCGACTCAAGCACTTTGAAGTGCGCCTTGAGAGGGTTGAGTGAGGCGAAGTTGGGGACATGCCTCAACTTAAGAAGGAGGTAGCTAAGCTAAAGTCAGAGCTATTCAAAATGCAAGACCTGGAGTTTGATTTTACCATTCTTCTTCCGGACGCAGGGGAGCATGGCACTATTACCTCCCAGATTACTAGCCTTGGCCTTGACTTCAAAAACCTCATGTCAACTGAGGTGGCCCCTGATTTGGGCCATGGTACTAAGGCTTGACAGACTTCGGGCCCCTGTTGTGCACATAGATGATCATTAAGAAGGGTAATCTGATGGGTCTGAGGAGGAAACTGATGAGGAGGGGTTACTTGAAGAGGATGATGGTCGGCGGGACAATAGAGGCAAGCAGATTGTTGTTTCTACTAAGACACCAAATGAGGAGGAAGTAGCTGTGCAGACAGCTACTACGTATTCCCTTGCAGATATGGTCTCAAAAGACACTCCATAGACCACACATCCACTATTGGGTGAGGGTATCAACTTCCGGGTCGAAGACCCAGCTTTACAACTGGCAGAGCATCCTATGTTGGTCTCAAGCAATGCTGCACAGTCTGAGGTTCCACCCACTACTTACACAGTGTCAACCTCCAGCCCACGGAAACTTTGGATACTCCATCCACTGTCCAGTCAGAGGATCCACCCAATGTCTCCACCATGTCAGCTCCTAGCTCCACAAGCGCTTAGTGCGCCCCAAGAAGCCCCTAAACTTTGCTCTTACTTGCTCGATGCATTGGGGAAAATGCATGCTCTTTGGTTGGGGGCGGGGTAGTCAATTTTTTGTGAAACATGTATATAAACTCTTTAAACTATTATCCTTAATAGTGTAGATGTGTATATAGCAATGAATTCCCCTTGGTTTTTCTTTGCCGGGTTCTTTTCCAAGGGTGTAATAGTAGAACCATGGCGGTAGCACAAAATGTTTGACTTGTTTGGTGTTTTTGTTCTAGTTTCAAGCATGTGATAAGTTTTTGTTGAATAAATTGCACCCTTCAAATGTTGTAAATAAACAGTTAGTTATTCGTGTGAAGTCGAGGATCGATCTTTGACTTTTTGATTACCTAGAATCTCAAATATCATATGATGAAGCTTTGAGTTGCCTTTTATTCACTTGAGGGCTGAAATTATTCCAAATCGAATAGTTCATGCGTAGTGAGTGGGTGAGAATTTGTGTAAATAATGCTTGTGCTTAACTTGTAATGTCTAAAACTTGTCCGGTTGGTTTCTCATTGAAATTCTCAGGTTGATGATTCGGTGTTGAAATGATCTTAGGTTCTCTTTGTGATTGTTAACTAAATTTTGACCAAATGAACCTCCCGGGTACATGAATTATCCTAGTTACCCCCGTTGTGCCTTCAATCCTTTTACTTGGCTACTATATTAGAAACCTTTACCCCATTGTGAAATAATTCCCTTTTTGAATCCGTCCCTCCTTGAAAGATTGAGAATGAGGCTAAAAACCTACGTTGGGGGTGTCAGTGTTAATTAGAAATTGGTAAGGTTGTACATTGTGTGTAGAAACAAAGACCTCACAGTTGTGTATATGAAGATATTCAAGCTCCAAAAGAAAAATTAAAAAAAAAAAATGTGTGTGTGGAGTCTTGTGAAAATCGAAGAAGTTTGTTGAGGTGGTTCTATGTCGGTAACTAGAGGTCAATAAGGTCTATTTTGTAAAGAAGAAAAGTGTATGTAGAGTTCATGGAGGGTACAGCCAATATATTAAAAACTATTCATCCAACATGTCCTAAAGCCTACACTACAACCTGTGAAAAGTCCTTTATGATCTACAACCAATCATTCCTGGGATAGCAATGAGTTAAAATAAGGGCAAGCATATGGATTGATACTTGTAGCACTTAGCTTTCTTTCTGAGTGCAAGAGTGTTTGATAGTATCCCCTTTAAATACTTATTGAGTTGTGAATTTCATTGATGTAAGCTCGCATGGATGGCAAGATTTAGCAAAAGCTAGGTTTCTTGAAGTAGGATACAAGTGCATACCTAGCTGTGGGTAGCACTCTGTCATTGCTTTTGAGGCTCGAAGTTTACAAATTGATTATTCGAACTCCTAAATGATATTTGTCTTCCAAGAAGGGTGAATAAAAGAAATTACATGCTTGTTAGCTAACAATCAGCACCATCCATAGTCACTGCTGCTTTGTGATCTATCGGAAATAGATTAGTATGTGATAGAATGACTTTGTTTTAGTTGCTTGAGGACAAGAAAAAGTCTAAGTTGGGGGGTGTCGATGTGCCGTAGAATTGCGACACTTTTGATACTAATTACATAGGCTTTAGCTCATTTTTTAAAGCATATTGAGTCAATTATTATGTAGTTTTGGTGTTTTGCAGCAAACTAGATTTCAAGAACCAAGAAAAAGGAAAAGATGACAAAAATCCACAGAAGGGCAGAAATGCGGCAGGTTTGCAACCGCAAAAGTGATGTGCGGGCCACAAACCAACCGCAGAGTGAAGCAGATAAACTCAACTTTTGGAAATTGACTTTGCGGTCAATTCTGCGGTCTCATAGCACGTACGCGGGCCGCATAATGATCGCAGAATTGCAAAGAGAATTTCTGTGATAGCAGTTCTGCGGCATCAAATTAGATCGCACAATCAATATGTGGACCGTAGAATGATTATGCGACGGAGAACTAGGAAACTCTAGATTCAATTTCGCTATGGAAATTGTGATTCTGCGGGCTACAAAAGTGTTCTGTGGTTGTTCTGTGATCGCAGTGTGATTTGCAGTGGTATTTGTAATGACCCGACCGGTCGTTTTGAGCTCTTGCGCATCATTCTCCAGTTTGATGCAATGAGAAACTTCACTTTAGGTATCATGACTTGTATGCGTGGGTGAAATTGAATTTCAGGAAGTTTGTAGTTAATTTGGAAAGAAAATTCTCATTTCGATAGATTTAAGATAGAAGAATTGACTAAGGTCAGATTTTTGAGTAAACAATCTCGCAATCGGGATTTGAAGGTTCCAGCAGGTTCGTATCATGATTTCAGACTTAGGCGTATGTTCGAATTGGGTTTTGGATGACCCAGGAGCATTTCGGCACCTATTATGGAAGTTAGCATTTTGAAAGAATTTCATAAATTTGGATTGAAGTGCATTTCAATGTTATCGATATCCGTTTGGGATTTCGAGTCTGAGAATAGCTCCGTATGGTGATTTTGGTGTTGTGAGCGCATCCGAAAGTGGATTCAGAGGTCTGTAGGTCATTTAGGGGTCATTTGGCGAAAGTTAGAAATTTGAAGGTTTTTGCGAAGTTTGACCGGAAGTGGTCTTTTTAATATCGGGGTTAGATTCCGATTTCATAAGTTGGAGTAGGTCCGTAATGTCAAACGTGACTTGTGTGCAAAATTTGAGGTCAATCGGACGTGATTTAATAGGTTGTGGTCTTGTGGAGGTTCGAAGTTCAATAGTTCCTTAGGCTTGAATCGATGCGCAATAAGTAGTTTTGATGTTATTTGGTATAATTTGAGTCCTCGATCAGGTCCGTGTTATGATATGGAGTGGGTTGGTGTAATTGGAAGGGGTCCCGGGGGCGTCGGGTGTGTTTCGGGTTGTATTGCGCTCTTATTTGATGTTTCAACATCGTTTCTTTGGAAATAAAGGGTACCACATTAAGCAAATGAGCTCCAAATTCAGTTTTATTGCATCATTAGATCTGTATCGTAATTACAGAGTCATACCAAAAAGAATCATCAGATTTGAACATCGTATGAGGGAGTTATGCTCATTTTCGCGTCGGAAGAAAACTGTTGGTTTCTGGTGTGGTCGCAATTGCGAACATTTCTATCGCAATTGCGATGCCCAGTTTGCAATTGCAAACTTTTTGTCGCAAATGACTTTTTCTAGCCCTGTCCTTGTTCGCAATTGTGAAGTCTTCTTCGCTTTTGCGAGGGTTCGTATTGCAAACCATGGGTCGCAAATGCGACATCTGCAGCTTGTTTTTAGCTGTGTAACTCGGGTTTTTGCTTCATTTTATCATATTTTGAACCCTAGGTCCGAAAGTGGGCGATTTTGAGAGAGGATTTTTGTATCAAATCATTGGGTAAGTACCTCTAACCAATTTTCAATTATATTTTCTGATTATACCTTAGATTTAACATCAAAATTCATGAGAATCTAAATGAAAATTTGGGATTTTGAAGAAAAACTTAGAAATTGATATTTTTGGATTTTGACCACGAATTTGGGCATGAAATTGAGAATAAATTATATTTTTGAGTTTGTGGGGTTATGGGCAAAGTTTATCTTCAAAAATTTTCGGAATTCGAGCGCGTGGGCCTGAGGGTGATTTTATCAACATTTCGAGCGAAGTTGGTAAATTGTTTAAATCGAATTTTTGTGAGTATTGGAGTATATTTTTATGGGTTTGCACCTTTATTGGCTAGTTTTGGAGTATTGGGCATCAGTTTCAGTTGACGGAAGGGCTTGGGAGCCGGTTATGGAACTTCGGAGCGAGGTAAGTCTCATTTCTAACCTTGTAAGAGGGAATTAACCCCATAGGTGAAATAATTCAATATGTGCTTCTATTTGTGGGGGCTACATACGCACAAGGTGACGAGAGTCCGTGCGTAGCTACTATTATGCTTAAGTCCGAGTAGTCTAGGACCCAAAAGCATGTTATCCTTGCGATATTTGTAACCTTATTGTCAATTTAAATAGCTTATATCATATCGAACTATCTAAATGAATTTCTAAATGGTTAAACTTTATTTTCTTTACCATTAGAAGAAGAGTGTCATTTCCTCGGATAATTGCTCCTTGATGAATTCTTGATTGTCTGTTTGATTGTTTTTTCCTTTTGTGGAACGGGCCGAACGCCTCGGCACATTAAATAGATGCATCTATGGTTCGTGCCGTTCGACCCTCCGACAGTGCACAATTTAAATATTATGTTGGATCGGGTTGTACAACCTCGGCATGATTTGCGCATGACTTAATTGATTGTTTTGGAATTATTGATAATTGATGTAGCCTCCTTGGCCGGAGATATAAATTGTTAAAAGATGAAAAATAAATTTGGAATCCTATTAAGAAAAGAATTGTTTACCTGCTTCATGTTATTGAGTTTACAGTCATCATATAAAATCCATGATTAATCGTATTATCGGTATATTATTATTGGCCATAAGTCGACCTCTCGTCACTACTTCTTCCAGATTACACTGGATACTTACTGGATACGCGTTATTTTTGTACTCATACTACACTTGCTATACGTTTTGATGTACATACACATGTATGGCTAGTGGCCTAGTGGGCGCAGCGACATGATCGACATGGGGACTTAGGTGGGCTGCATTCCATATTACGACCCGCAGCCAGCAGAGTCTCCTTCAGAGTATTTACATTTTCTTTCCTTTCCAAATTTGTATTCCAGACAGCTGCTGTGTTCTATATTTTTTCTAGTAAATGCTCATGTACTTGTGACACCGGGCTCTGGTACGATCATGGGATATTCAGAATTGAAATTTAAAAACGTTATTAATTATTCTGTAAAGTTCATCTTTTACAAGCTAAATTGAAGGAAATTTATGATATCAAAAATATTAAAATGAGAATTTAATTAACTATATAGTGTTGGCTTGCCTGATAGTGGTGTCCGGCGCCATCACGACCTTTAACGGATTTTGTGTCATGACAGTATTTTTGTCACATCTTGACCTCGACTTTGAGCCCATTATAAAAAGAATAACTAGGGTTTTTGTGGGGCATCTTGTCTAAAAAAGAGGCTACATTGAGATCTTTGAATACTCCATTGTTTTGGAAGCTTTTGAGGAGAGAATCTTGTCATCTTTGTAAGCTTTATGGCTTTATTTATTGCTTTGTTCTTGGATTCTAGTATGAGTAGCTAGCTTTAAATACTAAGGTTGTGGACCCTAAATGGGTGTAATGTTAATGGATGTTTACTATTGAATATATATATATATATATATATATATATATATTGGTATTTATTTATTTCTCATGCTTCAATTAATGCTGATGGATGCAAACATTGACTAATGCCATTTCTCTCTATCTTTATTTGGAAAAATGGGTTAGGGATTGGTAAAATTGAAGAACAAAAACTCAAGGTTTTAAACCTTGTTTAATAGAATCGCTTGGGAATAAGTAGGTTTTATTTGTCATAAATTGGTTGTCCTTAATTTTAACTCTTTTATATTTGGGAAAATTATAAAGAGGAAATACTACCTAACTATTGGGAAATATTGGGTTGTCATTTATGAACCATTTGCATATCAAAGGACCTTCCATTAGAAATATATCATATTAGCACCGATAGCATTATATTCCATTAATGGGGACACAAGCTTGATTTTCTTAATCAAATTAATTACACTCTCATAACAAAATATTTATCTTGTTAATTCACAATTACAGCATTCTCTTTTTAAGCTAACAGAGTAGAATTACAAATTAAGTCAAGTTTACACTATTCAAGTAACCTTTTCACACCTATTCCCTGTGGGATTGGACTCTAACCTTGTTGGGTTATTATATTTGACACTGATCGCCGTACACTATTTATTTAAGTGTAATTTGAGCATATCATAGTGGATTTTTTGATATCAGGGTCGGATTCCAATTCCAGAAGTTGGAGTATGTCCGTAATGTCAAATGTGACTTGTGTGCACAATTTGGGGTCAATCGGACGTGATTTGATAGGTTTCGGCATCGGTTGTAGAAGTTTGAAGTTTCAAAGTTCATTAAGCTTGAATTGGAGTGTAATTCATATTTTTAGCATTTTTTGATGTGATTTAAATGCTCGACTAAGTTCGTATGATGATTCTGGACTTGTTGGTATACTTGGTTGAGGTCCCGGGGGCCTCGAGTTGATTTCGGATGGTTAACGGATCATTTAGAGTTGTGTTGGATTGGTTGAAGTTTGCTGCACCTGGTGTAATCGTACCTGCTCATTTTGGGCCATAGGTGTGGCACCGCAGAAGTAGCCTTTGAGCCGCAGAAGCGAATCTGGGTCTGCCCAGCTGGGACCGCAAGTGCGGTCAGAGTATTGCAGAATCGGACATGCATGAGCGGATGATGGAGCGCAGAAGAGGGCGCGTGTCGATGCCCCCTTTTTCTCGCAAAATCGGGTTTACGACATTTGAGAAGACAACTCTATTCCAGTGTGGGAATTGGGTTTTTGGAATTGAAGAGTCACCACCTAATGATTAAGTGCATTAGGACACTGAGAGTTTTGAGTTTGAAAACCAGAGTTCGGGTAAGGGCTAGAAATTATCTCGAGGGGAAGGTGTTAGGCACCCCTCAAGATCCACTAGTGTGGTTCCCGGCCATGCTATGTTGTGACTTTAATGCAAATAAGTATACAGATAACTTCACACATAAGGGTTACAGATAGATACGTGACAAGCATGTTGGAATCAAGGTCTAGATGATCTGCAATTTGTTTTGAGGGAAGGTCTAAATGTAGAAAATTAATCAAGACCTTGAAGAAATATTTAGAAAAAAAAAGAATAATGCAGTAAAATAAAGAGGGGTTTTGGGTAGTTGAAAAGACAGAATTTTGTTGATATTAAACAAAATCACATAAAGGAAAGGGGGTCCTAGGTTTTTAAAAAACATGGATCATCCACACAACACCGGTAATCAATCGTACGCATAGTGTTATCATGTGATCATCATCTCCATGTCTACCCTTCCCACCGCGTTAAGGTATTTAAGCGCGGAATGGTATCGTTACCTATTGCATCCTATTACCCGTACCACCTATCAGTCTCGGAGGCGTTTAGGACTACTAATCCAAAAGGGAGGGAGCTTGGCTTTTCAGAGGTTTTAAAAGGATAAAATTCTAGGGCGACAAACAAAACACATAAAGCAGTTATTGGGGAAATAAGAACAATTAAAGGCTCAAGTAGGCCTCCTCACTTAAAGAAACGAATTGTTTAGCATGTCTTACACATACTGTTTAGGTCATTAATTAAAATTAGCGTAGGAAGAACTGATTTACCACATATTTCCCAGATAGGGAGTCCAAATTAGTCCTGCTTAGATGTAGTTGTCGAAAACTGAACTATTTGTATGTAAACAGGGGCCTATAGGCATGATACCTATTAATCCAGGGACTGAAAAAAAAAGGAGTCATTAGTTATAAGCTCTACGAGTGTTAAACTAATTGCCACTGATTTTAAACTTAGGAACGAGTGGCGATCTTGATTAAGTTGATAGTTCCTATAGGCATGCTTTCTAGGTGTAACTAATTTTGAGCAGAGATCCTATAGGTAGGTTATATATATGTAATGAGTTATTTTAACTACTATAAGCAGGCTTGCCTAATGACAAATGTATATGCAAAGTGCAGGAAGTCCTATAGGCATATCATCTATACAATATGCAGAGCTTCATTATCGATTTATTGCCATGGTATTATTACAAAGTGCAGAAAAACCTATGGGCATGGTATCTATGTGAAAAATGCAGGCTTTGAAAGTGATAACCCTATGAACATGGTTTCTAGGCGAGATGCAGAATTATAAAGAGTAAACATCCTATAGACATGGTATCTACGTGAAAATGCAGAGTCTGAAAGTAGTGATTCTATGAACATGATTTCTGTGTGAGATGCGGAATTTTAAAGGGTGAATATCCTATAGACAGGATTTCTATGTGAAAATGCAGAATTTGAAGGTAATGATCCTATGAACATGATTTCTATGTGACATGCAGAATTGTAAAGAGTAAATATCTTATAGACATGATTTCTACCCCTTTGGCATGCATACATTCCCATCCCCTTTCACTATACCCCAGTAGTTATTACAAAGTTATTTACAAAGCTTATTACAGACCAAGCGAATCAGAAGGAATAATAAAATTACATCAGTGATTACATCTACATCTAACCAGCTTAATCCAGACTCAAAGTCTAATAATATGAGATAAACCAACTTCCATGATCGGATTTTCAAAGCCTTTCTCTTATTTGGGATGTGTCAAAGTTCCAAGGAACTTCAAGAATTCCAGGCAATGCTTACACCCCAAATATGATTGTAGAGTTAAGAACATAGTGCAGTGTGGAAGGGCCAACCCTCAAATGTCCAAGTTCAGAGGGAACTCAAGGTCCCAAAGCAAGGCTCATAGGAGGGGGGGCAGAACTTAGAGACTAGAAGTAAATGCAAGTGCAGTAGAGGGAAAATGGCAAGCTGGTGGTCATGCCAAGCATTTTAGGGTGCTGGCACACCCCTGACCAGCTTGTCAGTTGAACTTGGGGAGTTAAGACCTATTGAAGGTCAGGTTCAGCCTTGGACAGCAATACAGATACTGCCAAGCTATACCTTAACTCAGCATACAAGGGGGAGTGGGAATATGGGAATTCATAACAAGCAAGACTCAAGAAAGGAGCAGGCAAGGGCATACCCAGCAATGAGACATACTGGCACACCCTTTAGCCTACTTAGGGGGAGGAGAACTCAGTTCATGAGCAACAAATCTTGTTGCCATGCCCTGAGTCCCCACTTACAAACATATGGGGGTAAATGGGATGGGGAACTAGTGTTTAAGAAAAAGTAAAGCAAACAGTAGCACATAAGCATTTCAATGTCAAATTCTGCAGAAGGTAGACATAGGCAAAAAGACTGTAAATAAACACATTGGGATGATGCTGGGAATTGATTCAAGAAATACCAGTTCTTAAAAAGATAAGCAAAGAAAGCGGCGATCTTGTGAAAGCCAAAGTGCAGACAAGAAAATTCAGAAAAGGTTGTGTGAATTATAAGCGTGAAGTCTGAAGTGTATTCAGTGTGTTGTGAAAAGAAAAGGCCGGGTATTTATAGTGTGAAAGTCATGAGAAATAAGGTAAGAAAATAACTGAAGTTTGATTTTCAATCAGTCACATAAGACTCCCTTTAGTTAAGGGATTCAAATTCAAACGGGTATAAAACCGACTAAGGAAAGAAATTAATCAAACTCTTTGTGCAAAGCATGCAATTGAGGGTAAATACATAAAAGGTTATTTTAAGGACAAGGTTTTCTGAAAGTACACGGTTGTATAATTAAGGAAAGAGAATCAATTAATAGCCACGAAATCACAAGTCCAAATATTTGGTGTGAAGAAAAAGGTTTTACTCAAGGAAAATTAGTACAATCAATAATGGCCCCAAAAAAGATTCTGATTCAATTACTAGTTGAAATCCTTTTAAAGAAAGATTCAACACACATATAAAAGCACACAGACATGCCTAAACACGAAGAATTTTGCCATGACCTTGTAAAATCAGTAGAAAGAATCGAATGCGGAGAGGGAGAGGCAAGTAGTCAAAAACAGGCTTAGTGGCTTCTTTTAGAAGCTCATAAGAAAGCACGCAAACAAGTAGAAAGATCAAAGCAAACAGAGTGAGGAAACTAGTTTCGAAGCGTAGTGAGGGAACAACTGATAGTAGAAGAAACAGTAAAAGAACCAGTAAAAGAAACAGTAGAAGAAATACATGCTTACAGAGGATAAAGATAGCAGAGCATGGTAAAAAACGGGAATCATAGCGTAGAAAACACAGTAGGAGAATATGCCAGGGCGGAGTATAGAAAACACAGCAAAAGAACATTCAATCACGGAGTATGAAACTCAGTAGAAGAACGCCTAAGAACATAATAGAGCAAGTATAAGAACATAGTGGAAAGCGAGTGAGAACATGATACAGGAGCACAATAAGAGAAACAATACAAATAATAAAGAAAGCAAAAATCATAAAAACACTTGAATACTTTCCAGAAACCCTAAATCGGAAAAGAAGGGTTTTGAAAGCAATTTTCAAAGGAAAACTTAGGGAAATCGTTAAAAAATTCACGCATAGCATAGATACATAACAGATCTAAAAGGAATTGGAGAAAAACCTCGAATAGTTAGGGTTTCGAAACAACCCTAGAGTGAGAAAGGCTTTAAAAAGATCCGATCTAAGTCAAATAAAGTCAGAACCAGACTTAGGAGATTAGAATATGTCGGAGCAAGGCCGGAAATGGCCAGAAATGGCCGGAAACCTCGAGTCGGCGAAGATCTGAGTGAAGACCCTCGAAGTCTGTCCTTGATCCTTCGAGCATCAGGCTCACAGGAGCAGTAGGAGGTGAGTATGAGGTTTCCATGGCCTGTGAAGCCATGGATTCCGGTGGGAATCGAAGGGGATTAGGGTTAGTTTGGGTGGCGGCGGCTAGGGTTTGAACGGGGTTGCAAAGAGGATTGGGAGAGGGAAAGAGGATTCGAAGGGCGGGTCGGGTAAAAGGGGNTATAGAGGATGAAGATAGCAGAGCATGGTTAAAAAAACGGGAATCATAGCGTAGAAAACACAGTAGGAGAATATGCCAGGACGGAGTATAGAAAACACAGCAAAAGAACATTCAATCACGGAGTATGAAACTCAGTAGAAGAACACCTAAGAACATAATAGAGCAAGTATAAGAACATAGTGGAAAGTGAGTGAGAACATGATACAGGAACACAATAAGAGACACAATACAAATAATAAAGAAAGAAAAAATCATAAAAACGCTTGAATACTTTCCAGAAACCCTAAATCGGAAAAAAAGGGTTTTGAAAGCAATTTTCAAAGGAATCGGAGAAAACCTCAAATAGTTAGGGTTACGAAAGAACCCTAGAGTGAGAAAGGCTTTGAATAGATCCGATCTAAGTCGGATAAAGTCAGAACCAGACTCAGAGACTAGAATATGCCGGAGCAAGGCCGGAAATGGCCAGAAATGGCCGAAAACCTCGAGTCGGCGAAGATCTGAGTGAAGACCCTCGAAGTCTGTCCCCGATCCTTCGAGATCAGGATCACAGGAGCAGTAAGAGGTGAGTATGAGGTTTCCATGGCCTGAGAAGCCATGGATTCCGGTGGGAATCGAATGGGATTAGGGTTAGTTTGGGTGGCGGCGGCTAGGGTTTGAACGGGGTTGCAAAGAGGATTGGAGAGGAAAGGGATTCAAGGGCGGCGGGTAAAGGGGAAATGATTTAGGGTTGAGGGTGTTGGTTGATTAAAAAAGGAAAGGATGCGTGTGAGCTGTTGATCTGTTAGATCAACGGTTGGTATTAAAAGAAAAGGCCTGGGCGGGTTATTTGAGTGGGTCAGGGGCGGGTAATTTAGGAATTGGGTCGGGTTTGAATAAAAAATAGGGCTGGAAAATTGGGGGTTTGATTTTGGCTAAAATTGAAATGGTAATGGGCTATATATTAAATAGCCAATTTCTCCCTTTTTAATTTAATTAAAATAGTAAGATGATTTTAAAAGCAAATTGAAAGCATTCAATTAATTAATAATTTATAAACGTTAATCTAAAAATACTGGGAACAATTTTATAATTGTAAAACGCTATTAATCGTAATATAGGCTATAATTGCAATTTTATGCAATTTAGCTTAAAAAATATCAAATAAATTTATAGAAATATGCAAAAATCACCTTAATTATNTTTGACCGAGCTCTGGCTCCTGAGTTGCCTACATATCCCTGGTCTTACAGGAATCAGGTCATATGTAGTTTGGGATATATCGGCGGAATATGCCGATGGAGGTTTTGAAAAGGACGGAAGCAATATTTAACCATGACGTCCTGGGCCATGACGGGTATAATAAGGATTCGCAAGCTATGAAATGACGTTCTCGGTCTATGATAATGGTGCCTTCGAACCATGATGCCTTTGAATAATGATGTGCAAAATATAAAGGCGGGGGGGGGGGGGGGTCCTCAGGCCATGGCATGGCGTTCTCGAGCTATGAAAATGATGCCTCCGAACAATGACGCCCTTGGATAATTTGGCGATATTTCAGCCCATGAAATGCGGGATTTGGCGATATTTCAGCCAATGTAAAGCAATAAATATAAATGGCGATATTTCAGCCGATATGAAGTATAAATACAAATGGCGATATTTTAGCCGACAGGAATTTAAACAAAGTTGGCGATTTTTCAGCCGATGCAGGATTTAAATGAAGTGGCGATATTTCAGCCATGCAAAAAATGTAAGTAAAATGGCGATCTTTCAGCCGATGCAAGATTTAAATGAAGTGGCGATATTTCAGCCGATGCAGGATTTAAATGAAGTGGCGATATTTCAGCCATGTAGATGGAGACAGAGCTTAGTCTCGAAAGGCAGAATAGTAGCCTTATGCAATGCAGGAAATGCAAATGGAGGTAGAGCTTAACCTGGGAAGGCAGAATAGTAGCCTTATGCGATGTAGAAAAATGCAGATGGAGGTAGAGCTTAACCTCGGAAGGCAGAAAAGTAGCCTTATGCAATGCAGGAAAATGCAGGATGGAGACAGTGCTTAGTCTCGGAAGGCAGAAAAGTAGCCTTATGCAATGCAAGGAAATGTAGGATGGAGACAGTGCTTAGTCTCGGAAGGCAGAAAAGTAGCCTTATGCAATGCAGGAAAATGCAGGATGGAGACAGTGCTTAGTCTCGGAAGGCAGAAAAGTAGCCTTATGCAATGCAAGAAATGCAGATAAAGGTGAGTAGTAACGAAAACTCTTAGCTGATAGATGATAGCTGATAGTTGATTGCGTCGTTGTGGCTGCTGGGGATGTCATGCTGGACTACACTTGTAAGTGAGCGATGATTCTAAGAGTTGTACTCTTGCAATATATGAATATGTAACCGTATCTGATGGTTCTATGTTCTGGGGTGCCTGCATTCAAAGAAAGATCGTGAGTTTTGTAAAGGGGGAAGGTTAGTTCGTCTTCCCGTGGACCTCGCTCGTCCTACTCGGCTCTTGTTTTCAATGGGGGGTAGCGTCGCTAAACAAAGCAATGTAAACACATAAATAATAATAAAATGATTTTCTTTTAGATGAACCGACAACTGCGATGCGGTTCAAGATATTGTGACCTCTCTTGCTCCGGAATTTTGAGGGTCCACCTCAAAATTCTGCCCCAGTTTACTGGGCTGGTGCTTCTGACGGCTGCACGTTGGAGAATGGCTGAAGATCAACTTCGGAATTTTGAGGGTCCTCCTCAAAATTCTGCCCCAATTTCCAATATCGGGGGAAATGAAAAATTTATTGAATTGTGACCGAACCCATAGGGTTGCCTACGTATCCCCTCTTAAACGGGAATCATGTCAGACGTAGTTCAAATTACATCATATAGAAATCATAATGATTACACATAATAGCGCTTGACTGCATCTGAATTAATTGGCTTTGGCCAGACTTCTCCATCCATCTCTGCGAGTATGAGGGCCCCTCCTGTTAGGACCCGATGAACCATGTACGGGCCTTGCCAGTTAGGAGAGAACTTTCCTTTGGCTTCATCCTGATGCGGAAAAATTTTCTTCAGTACTAGCTGTCCCGGCGTGAATTGTCTCGGTCTGACCCTTTTGTTGAAGGCTCTAGACATCCTGTGCTGATACAATTGACCATGACAAACTGCGTTCAGTCTTTTCCCGTCTATGAGGGCTAACTGCTCATAGCGACTTTTTGCCCATTCTGCATCTTCAAGTTCTGCTTCCTGTATAATCCTCAGGGAGGGAATCTCTACTTCGGCTGGGATGACTGCCTCGGTACCATAAACCAGCATATAAGGGGTTGCCCCAGTTGATGTGCGGACAGTGGTACGGTATCCCAACAAAGCAAATGATAGCTTTTCGTGCCACTGCTTGTATTTTTCTATCATTTTCCTTAGTATTTCTTGATGTTCTTATTGGCTGCTTCTACAGCTCCATTCATCTGAGGTCTGTAGGTTGTGGAATTCTTGTGCTTAATCTTGAACGTCTCACACATTGCCCTCATCAGATCACTGTTGAGATTTGAACCATTAACAGTGATGATTGACTCTGGGACGCCGAACCGGCAAATGATACGGTCGCGGACAAAGTCTGCCATAACCTTTTTGGTTACTGCCTTATACGATGCTGCTTCAACCCATTTGGTGAAATAATCAATTGCCACTAGAATGAACCTGTGCCCGTTCGATGCGGCAGGCTCGATAGGTCCGATGACATCCATTCCCCAAGTGGCAAACGGCCATGGTGAGCTTGTTGCATTGAGCTCGTTAGGAGGCACCTTTATCATGTTTGCATGAATCTGACAGTGATGGCATCTCTGAACATACTAGATGCAGTCCGTTTCCATAGTCATCCAAAAATATCCTAATCGGAGTATTTTCTTTGCTAAGACAAAACCATTCATATATGGACCACAGGTCCCTGGATGAACTTCTTCCAACAACCTGGATGCTTCCTTTGCTTCGACACACCTTAGTAATCCCAAATCGGGAGTCCTCCTGTACAGGATTCCTCCGCTGTGAAAGAAGTGATTGGATAGCCTCCGCAGTGTGCGCTTTTGAGTAGTGTTTGCGAGTTCTGGATACTCTCCTGTTGACAGATACTTCTTAATGTCATGAAACCATGGTTTTCCATCTGCTTCTTCCTCGACATGAGCATAGTAAGCGGATTAATCCTGGATTTTTACCGGGATGGGATCAATGAAGTTCTTATCCGGATGCTGAATCATGGATGATAGAGTGGCCAATGCATCGGCGAACTCATTCTGGACTCTGGGACATGCCGGAATTCTGTTTTTGTAAACCTCTTCCTCAACTCCTGTACGTGATGCAAGTATGGGAGTATCTTGGAGTTCTTGGTTTCCCACTCTTCTCGAACCTGATCTATGAGTAAGTCGGAATCCCCGATCACTAGTAACTCCTGAACGTTCATGTCAATGGCTAGCTTGAGCCCCAAGATGCAGGCTTCGTACTCGGCCATGTTGTTGGTGCACGGGAACCTGAGTTTGGCGGACACCGGATAATGCTGACCTATTTCTGATCCTAGAACTGCTCCTATGCCAACTCCTTTAAAGTTTGCTGCTCCGTCGAAGAACATTCTCAAGCTATCATAGGATTCTGCAATGTCTTCTCCTATGAAAGAGACCTCCTCGTCAGGAAAATACGTATTTAGAGGCTCGTATTCTCCACCCACGGGGTTTTCGGCAAGATGATCGGCCAATGCTTGCCCTTTGATCGCTTTCTGGGTCACGTAGACAATATCGAATTCACTCAGCAGGATTTGCCATTTGGCTAGCTTGCCCATGGGCATGGGCTTCTAAAAGATGTACTTTAGCGGATCCATCCTTGATATGAGATAAGTGGTATAGGCACAGAAATAATGCCTCAATTTCTGAGCTACCCAAGTCAGAGCACAACACGTGCGCTCTAGCAGGGAATACCGGGCCTCATATGGGGTGAACTTCTTGCTGAGATAGTAGATGGCTTGCTCCTTTCTCCCTATGTCATCATGTTGTCCCAAAACACAGCTTAATGCCCCATCCAGTACTGCAAGGTAGAGCAATAGCGGTCTACCCGGTTCGGGCGGAACCAGGACTGGCGGCGTTGACAGGTATTCCTTGATTCTGTCGAAGGCCTTTTGACAATCATTAGT
The DNA here is from genome assembly GCF_001879085.1 of Nicotiana attenuata. NCBI lineage: Eukaryota > Viridiplantae > Streptophyta > Magnoliopsida > Solanales > Solanaceae > Nicotiana > Nicotiana attenuata. The sequence continues at coordinate 192,561 of NW_017670347.1, forward strand.
CCATTTAGTGGTGGCGTCCTTTTTCAACATCTTAAAGATTAGTTCACAAATGACAGTGGACTGGGCTATGAACCGGCTGATGTAGTTGAGTCTCCCCAAGAAACTCATAACCTCTTTCTTGTTCTTTAGCGGTGGCAATTCCTGAATGGCTTTAACCTTTGACGGATCCAACTCTATTCCTCGGCGACTTACGATGAACCGAAGCAGTTTTCCGGCGGGAACCCCGAATGCACATTTGGCGGGATTCAGTTTCATGTTGTACCTTCTCAGTCAGTTGAAGAACTTCCTTAGATCTTCCATGTGATTGGTGGCTCTCTTGGATTTGATGATGACATCATCTACATACACCTCGATCTCTTTGTGTATCATGTCATTGAAAATAGTAGTCATGGCCTCATGTAGGTGGCCCCAGCATTCTTAATCCAAACGGCATCATCTTGTAATAATACATTCCCCACGGCGTGATGAAAGCTGTTTCCTCCGCGTCTTCTTCGTCCATCCATATCTGATGATATGCGGCAAAACAATCGACGAATGACTGCAGCTCGTGCTTGGCGCAATTGTCGATCAGGAAGTGTATGTTTGGTAAGGGGAAGTCGTCTTTCGAATTGGCCCGGTTGAGGTCCCGGTAGTCGACACAGACTCTGACCTTCCCGTCCTTCTTTGGCATTGGCACAATGTTGGCTAACCATGTTGGGTACTCCACTACCCTGAGGACCTTGGCTTTGACTTGTTTGGTAACTTCTTCCTTGATTTTCAAACTCATATCTGGCTTGAACTTTCTGAGTTTCTGCTTTACCGGCGAACATGTTGGGTCTGTTGGCAGTTTGTGAGCTACAATAGATGTACTGAGACCGGTCATATCATCATACGACCAGGCAAATATGTCCTCATATTCTTTTAAGAACTCTGTGTACTCTTCCTTTTCGGACGGTGACAGGTGAACACTGATGCGTGTTTCCTTGACATTCTCTGTATTCCCCAGGTTGACGACCTCAGTTTCATCCAGGTTAGACTCAGGTCTATTCTCAAATTCCTCGACCTCTTTAACGATCTCTTCTGGTATCTCATCCTCTTCTGAGTCTATATCCGTTTGTTGTGTTACCTCGTTGCATGTCACACTCGTCGGTTCATCAAGATAAGTAATAGTAATGCTGTGTAAAATAAAATAAATGATAGAGAAAAATAATAAGAGCGAGACTTATAAGAAACTGAAAACTTTGATATATTCTCGTTTTGAACATCGGAGCTCTTTTCAAAATTTTAAAGATAATACTGAAGGGAAATCAACTAGCAAAAAAGTAAAAGATAATGCATAGTGCTTTGTTTAGCCTTGCTACGCCGAAGCTTTCCGGGCCTTGGTGGTCTGATGGACCAATTGTTAAGGCGCGCTCCTCGGCTCACAACTTGTATGGAAGAGCCTTCCTCCCCTTCCTCCTCGAGAATGACATGACAGACCATATTGTCATCTTCCAAGAACAGGTTCTTCATTGCTGCCAAAGTTTCATCTTCCTCTGACCCATATATGATATCTGTTGGCTGGAAAGTTTGTTCCAGGCGGGGTATTGGGTGCTCCAGCGGGTAGTAAGGGCCGCGCCATGGTGGCGACTAGTTCTTGAATTCTTGCCAAGTATATCCATACCCTAACCCGAAAGTGGTGCCATGTTTCTTCAGTTTGATAGGCTTGGTGATTCCTTGGAGGTTCTTGCCGAGCCCTTTGCCAGGTTCATACCTGCTCCAATTCAGTGTACTTTCTATCTTGTTATCCTACCACTTATCTTTGTCCACGGCGTTGACTCGCCCAATCTGGTGGTAGGTTTCTCCTCCTAGCTTCCTCCTTCCTTCAATCGCTGGCTGTATATGGGGTTACTCCCATCACCATGAATAATCACCTCTTGGTGATTCCACTCGAATTTCACTGCCTGGTGTAGGGTTGATGCTACAGCTCCAGCGGCGTGGATCCAAGGTCGTCCCAGTAATAAGTTGTATGATGCTGGCATGTCTATTACCTGAAAATCAACATCGAACCATGTTGGTCCCATTTGCAGACATAAACTGATCTCCCCAATAGTGGACCTTTGGGAACCATCAAAAGCTTTGACGTTGATAGCCCCATCCTTGATTTCATGTAGACTCTTCCCCAATGTTCTGAGGGTCACCAATGGACAAATGTTGAGGCTGGACCCTCCATCAATCAAAGTCCTGGTGATGAAATAATCTTCGCATTGCACAGTGATGTGCAACGCTTTGTTGTGGCCTAAACCTTCAGGGGGCAACTCATCCTCGTGGAAAGTGATCTTATGACTCTCCAATATCTGCCCGACCATGTTTGCCATCTCTCCTCCAGTTATGTTACTGGGTACATACGCCTCACTCAGTATCTTCATCAGGGCATTCTTGTGTGTCTCGGAGCTCTGCAGTAGAGCTAGAATGGAGATTTGCGCTGGTGTTTTATTTAATTGATCGACAAGTGAGTATTCTTTCGCCTGTATCTTCCGCCAGAGATCATCGGGCCTAGTTTCAATGGGCCTTCCAGAGGCCTGCTTATTTGATTCAGCTAAGTGCTCTGGAGTATAAATTCTTCCGGTTCTGGTCATACCCTGTGCTGCAATTGCTTCCCCAGACCTAGTCTTCCCCTTCCTTCTTGCCTCGGCGGTGTAATCACAAGGAATGGCCTGTGTATGGAATGGCGTTATGGCTGACATTGCTACAGGAATGGGCACCCTTGTTTTTGGGGGTAATACAACAACTTCAAATGGTACTTTCGGAGATCCAAACTCCACCTCAATTGGCTCTGCGGTCTTTGTGGATGACGGTGTTTCAAACTCGAGAGGCACGGACATGTTTACTTCAGCATCCCCAGAGGGCTGGATCTGGACTACGATTGGATTCAGTGTGACTGTTGGTTTCTTGGGCTCGTCACCTTCGGCAATCAATCCAATTGACCCTTTGGGGTCCCGATCATCTTCTACCTCGATCATATGCACGCCTTCACCCTTATGAGCAGGCTCCTTCGCCATGATGATTTTGTTGTCAATTAGAGCTTGGATTTTGTCTTTCAAAGATCGGCACTCATCAATGGTATGCCCTTTCATGCCGGAATGGTATGCATAGGTTTTGTTTGGATTGGCCCATTGGGAAGGATTTTCTGGAGTTATGGCGGGGATTAGGGTGACATAACCGGCTGCTTTGTGTCTTTCATATAGCTAGTCGATTGGCTCGCCGATGGCGGTGTATCGCTTGGGAAGTCTACGGTCAAAATTAGGACGTAGACTGGGGAAGTTTTGGTGGGCGGGAGGTGATTGGTAGTGAGAAGGCTGGGCATTATAGGCTTGGTAGACGGGTGCGGGTTGGGAATATCTTGGTGAGGTAGGTTGATATGTGAGGGAGGGAGATGATTGGTAAGCAGGTGATGGAATTTGGTATGAGGGCGGAGGTGCTTGGTAATTGGGGATAGGCTGGTATGTGAGAGGGGGTACCGGGTAGGCTTGGTATTTTACTAGGGACTTGGTTCTCTGTGCAACCATCACGGCACTCACGTCCTTTTTCTTGGACGTGCCACCAGACTGTAGAGCCTTGTTGGTAGGCTGCAATGCCTCCAAATTATTGACCATACCATTTTTAATACCTTCCTCAATCCTTTCTCCTAGCTTGATGATGTCGGAGAATTTCTGGCCCTCTATCAGCATAAGCCTCTCATAATATTGTGGATCCTGAGCTCGGACGAAAAATCTGTTCATCTGTTCTTCTTCTAAGGCCGGCCTGACCTTAGCAGCCTCGGATCTCCATCGAGTAGCATACTCGCGGAATGTCTCAGTAGTTTTCCTTTTCAGATTCTGGATGTAGAAGACATCTGGTGCATTTTCTATATTGAATCTGAACCTGTCCATGAAATCGGACGCCATTCCTACCTAGCTTGTCCACTTCTTGGGGTCTTGGCTAATGTACCAAGATAGCGCATCGCCTTTCAAACTTGTCATGAAGAGTTTCATGCGAATCTTTTCATCTCTTCCGACTCCGACCAGCTTATCGCAGTATGTCCTCAAATGGACCCTGGGATCTCCTGTGCCATCAAACATTTCGAACTTGGGAGGTTTGTACCCCTCGGGAAGTTCAACGTCTGGCTGAATGCAAAGATCCTCATAATTCAGCCCTTCAATACCTTTGTTTCCTTCAACACCCTGGACTCGGCTAGTCAGTTTCTTGAGCTCGGCGGCTAGGTTCTTGATGAGGGAGTCTTTGTCGTCAGACTCCGATGTGTTTGTAATGGGATGAGTGTATTGTGGTAGGGTTTCCTCATAGATGGGAGTGTGGTGGGGATGATCATTTGGCGGTTTAGGGATGAGGAGTGGGGTGTTGTTGTGACATGTGTTGCAATTTTGATGAGTAGCGGGTTGTTTCTGCGGCTTCGGGATGTTCTGTGGAGGTATGGGGTGTTGAGCATTGGGAAAATTGACGTCTAGAGTAGTGAGGGAGAATGAAAAGCTCGCCAAGTTCCGGACTTGATCTAGTTCTTCTTGAAATTTCAGTAGCTTCTGTTCGAGCTGGGTGGCACTTTCTTTGGACACCTGAATACCCTGAGGAACCTCTACCCTTTTAGCTGAGTTCTCCTTTCTGATGTTGCTCAAGTCTTCCATTTTTGCTTTGTTCTTGTTTTTGATAGGACTTGGAGGAGGAGGAGGTGGAGGGCCCTTAGATCTTGTGGAGTAGGATGATGATGCCAGAGTGCACGAACTAACCTTTTGGGGAGGGGAATAGAGGTAACAAGTTAGTATGGATTCCGAGAAAAATATTGCAATATTTAAACACGTAGTATAAGAATATGAATCGTGTCCTAAATGGGTGCCTCGTTGTGCCCGAGGTAGGCCTAGCGACAAGTTAATTTGGAGAACTTATAATGCTAAATGCCTCATTTTATTAATAAAAATAAGACGAATCCCAAAACGACACTAAGATTGCATAATTTCACTAATGGCCATTGGCCTTATTACATTTTAAAGCAAAAAGGAAAAGAGACTCCTAACTATTCGGCCCTAGAAGGACCTTCCCCAGATTCGACATCTTTTGCTTCATCCAGGCTGGATTTCCAAAAGAGAAGGTAGATTCCCCAAATATTTGCGGACGAGAGTCTGGTCACTGGAGTGAAGGTCTTCCCACCAGCTTCGCAACCTTGGGTGAATGTGGGTTACCATGCCGAATCTGGGGATTTCGTACGTACCACATTTTCTGCAAAACAAAAGTGTTAGACCCTTACCCCACCGGACTCGACTATTTAAACCAATAATTAGCATAATGGTTTTTAGTTCTCCAAATAAATGCACAGAATATGGTGTTGTCCGTTTGGGTTCCAAGGAAACCCAGTGGACTTTGGGACAAGGCTATCTTAAGGAGTCATTATGTGGACAACATAACTGACTCGACTAGGTTTGACAGTGATGCATGAACAATTAAATAGAATAAGGTTTCTATGAGGTGCTAGACCGGTACCCTTGAGCGGACAACTCAAGAGGGAAAGGCACGGAACCGTTGACTACACCGCTGATCGACTGGTTTTACCGCAAATATGCCTTTGCCAAATTTAGGGGGTAATAATATCGGAAGAGCGCAATAACTCATCAAGCGTTGCTATGGTATTTGAATGAAACGAGTGGAATATGATGTTGAAGATGCAGTTACAAAAATGAAACAAATTGTCACGTATTTTCATGTTCATAAGGATTACAATAATTGCTCGAAAATTACAACGGTATTGGAGGAAAACAGTAAATGAAACGTTAAAGAAAGAAAAAGAAACAAAAAAGCCAAGTCAGTTTCGAAGTAGAAGAGAGATAAAGACATTAAATAAAAGCAATAAAGAAGCAATAAAGTCACGAATAACATGTAATGGTAAAAGCCTAAAGAAAATCCCCAGCAGAGTCGCCATGCTGTCGACGCCCCCTTTTTCTCGCGAAATCGGGTTTACGACATTTGAGAAGACAAATCTATTCCCGTGTGGGAATTGGATTTTGGAATTGAAGAGTCGCCACCTAATGATTAAGTGCATTAGGACACTGAGAGTTTTGAGTTTGAAAACCAAAGTTCGGGTAAGGGCTAGAAATTATCTCGAGGGGAAGGTGTTAGGCACCCCTCAAGATCCACTAGTGTGGTTCCCGGCCATGCTATGTTGTGACTTTAATGCAAATAAGATTACAAATAACTTCACACATAAGGGTTACAGATAGATACGTGACAAGCATGTTGGAATCAAGGTCTAGATGATCTGCAATTTGTTTTGAGGGAAGGTCTAAATGCAGAAAATTAATCAAGACCTTGAAGAAATATTTAGAAAAAAAAGAAGAATAATGCAGTAAAATAAAGAGGGGTTTTGGGTAGTTGAAAAGACAGAATTTTATTGATATTAAACAAAGTCACATAAAGGAAAGGGGGTCCTAGGTTTGTAAAACACATGGATCATCCACACAACACCGGTAATCAATCGTACGCATAGTGCTATCATGTGATCATCATCTTCATGTCTACCCTTCCCATCCCATTAAGGTATTTAAGCGCGGAATGGTATCGCTACCTACTGCATGCTATTACTCGTCCCACCTATCAGTCCCGGAGGCGTTTAGGACTACTAATCCTCAAGGGAGGGAGCTTGGCTTTTCAGAGGTTTTAAAAGGATAAAATTCTAGGGCGACAAACCAAAACACATAAAGCAGTTATTGGGGAAATAAGAACAATTAAAGGCTCAAGTAGGCCTCCTCACTTAAAGAAACGAATTGTTTAGCATGCCTTACACATACTGTTTAGGTCATTAATTAAAATTAGCGTAGGAAGAATTGATTTACCACATATTTCCCAGATAGGGAGTCCAAATTAGTCCTGCTTAGATGTAGTTGTCGAAAACTGACAGTTGATCAATTATCTAACTATTTGTGTGTTAAACAAGGGCCTATAGGCATGATACCTATTAATCCAGGGACTGAAAAAAAAAGGAGTCATTAGTTATAAGCTCTACGAGTGTTAAACAAATTACCATTGATTTTAAACTTAGGAACGAGTGGCGATCTTGATTAAGTTGATAGTTCCTATAGGCATGCTTTCTAGGTGTAACTGATTTTGAGCAGAGATCCTATAGGCAGGTTATCTATATGTAATGAGTTATTTTAACTCCTATAAGCAGGCTTGCCTAATGACAAATGTATATGCAAAGTGCAGGAAGTCCTATAGGCATATCATCTATACAATATGCAGAGCTTCATTATCGATTTATTGCCATGGTATTATTACAAAGTGCAGAAAAACCTATGGGCGTGGTATCTATGTGAAAAATGCAGGCTTTGAATGTGATAACCCTATGAACATGGTTTCTAGGTGCGATACAGAATTTTAAAGAGTAAATATCCTATAGACATGGTATCTACGTGAAAATGCAGAGTCTGAAAGTAGTGATTCTATGAACATGATTTCTGTGTGAGATGCAAAATTTTAAAGGGTGAATATCCTATAGACAGGATTTCTATGTGCATATGCAGAATTTGAAGGTAATGATCCTATGAACATGATTTCTATGTGAGATGCAGAATTGTAAAGAGTAAATATCTTATAGACATGATTTCTACCCCTTTGGCACGCATACAGTCCCATCCCCTTTCACTATACCCCAGTAGTTATTACAAAGTTATTTACAAAGCTTATTACAGACCAAGCGAATCAGAAGGAATAATAAAATTACATCAGTGATTACATCTACATCTAACCAGCTTAATCCAGACTCAAAGTCTAATAATATGAGATAAACCAACTTCCAGGATCGGATTTTCAAAGCCTTTCTCTTATTTGGGATGTGTCAAAGTTCCAAGGAACTTCAAGAATTCCAGGCAATGCTTACACCCCAAATATCATTGCAGAGTTAAGAATATAGTGCAGTGTGGAAGGGCCAACCCTCAAATGTCCAAGTTCAGAGGGAACTCGAGGTCCCAAAGCACGGCTCATAGGAGGGGTGGCAGAACTTAGAGACTAGGAGTAAATGCAAGTGCAGTAGAGGGGAAATGGCAAGCTGGTGGTCATGCCAAGCATGTTGGGGTGCTGGCACACCCCTGACCAGCTTGTCAGTTGAACTTGGGGAGTTAAGACCTATTGAAGGTCAGGTTCAGCCTTGGACAGCAATAGGGATGCTGCCAGGCTATACCTTAACTCAGCATACATGGGGGAGTGGGGATATGGGGATTCATAACAAGCAGGACTCAAGAAAGGAGCAGGCAAGGGCATACCCAGCAATGGGACATACTGGCACACCCTTTAGCCTACTTAGGGGGATTAGAACTCAGTTTATGAGCAACAATTCTTGTTGCCATGCCCTGAGTCCCCACTTACAAACATATGGGGGTAAATGGGATGGGGAACTAGTGTTTACAAGAAAGTAAAGCAAACAGTAGCACATAAGCATTTCAATGTCAAATTCTGCAGAAGGTAGACATAGGCGAAAAGACTGTAAATAAACACATTGGGATGATGCTGGGAATTGAATCAACACATACCAGTTTTTAAAAAGATAAGTAAAGAAAGCGGCGATCNATGACGTTAATCAGGCGCTTCTTGGGTAGGCAACCCATGTGTCTTTTTCTTTTTCTTCTTCATTAGATAGGATTTGTTTTGTGCTAACTAGTTTTGAAGTGTATGTAGGAATGGGTGTGCATTGCAGGGACTGTGCAAGAAAAATTGGCTAACTATCACAAAAGTGCGGACCGCACCAGAATTATGTGGACCACACAATCACTCTGCAGCCGCACAATTCTGTGTGCGGTCACACAACTAGAAGACCAAAAATGCATGCTCTCTGAATATTGGCCTGTCAAACTTCATTAACAATCTGCGGTCCGCACAAATTCTGTGGCGGCACTCACTTTTATGCGGACTGTAGAGCTTCTTCACAGGGTCAGGTAAAGAGTGCAGACTGCACTCAAAATTGTGCGGCCGCACTCAGGTAAGTTTTGGGCCGACTGGGTCAACCTATAAATAGGACTTCCATGTACTATTCACACTTTACGTTCTCTCACACTTGATCGACAGTTCTAGATGAAGGATTTGGGCGTTCACAATCCAAATGTCCTCAGACAGTTTCAGGAGCGAAAGGGATGGAAATGCTTCACCCAAAGTTTCATCGGCGCAAATGAGCACTTGGTTAAAGAATTTTATACCAATGTGGCTCACATAAAGAAGGGTACCAAGATAATAAAGGTGCGAAATCTGGAAATCCGATTCGACTCTTGTGCTTTGAACATATATATGGGATTCGAAGAAGTGGAGGCAGTCCAATACTTGGAAAAGCTTGTTATGGGTGATGTATCTCGCCTGTGGTTAGCAGACATTTTGGCTGCTCGAGACCACCACCTCCGTGGCTCACAGCAGGGGTTCCCAAAGTCCGAGCCACCCTAAATTTTGAAGCCAAAGGTGGCATACATTCGTGTGCAGCCGTATTTATCCGTGTTTAAATGAGAACAACCTCCCACTTCCCCGAGCAATCCTGGTGGATTCGATTATGGCTGGGTACCTGATTAATGTTGGTGCCATCATGTAGCCTTTCTCATGGTACCACCTACAAGGTGCTGACAACTTGCAGTTCAAGGGTAAGGCANATATCCTATAGACATGGTATCTACGTGAAAATGCAGAGTTTGAAAGTAGTGATTCTATGAACATGATTTCTATGTGAAATGCAAAATTTAAAGGTAATATCCTATAGACAAGATTTCTATGTGAAAATGCAGAATTTGAAGGTAATGATCCTATGAACATGATTTCTATGTGAGATGCAGAATTTTAAAGAGTAAATATCTTATAGACATGATTTCTACCCCTTTGGCATGCATACAGTCCCATCCCCTTTCACTATACCCCAGTAGTTATTACAAAGTTATTTACAAAGCTTATTACAGACCAAGCGAATCAGAAGGAATAATAAAATTACATCAGTGATTACATCTACATCTAATCAGCCTAATCCAGACTCAAAGTCTCATAATATGAGATAAACCAACTTCCAGGATCGGATTTTCAAAGCCTTTCTCTTATTTGGGATGTGTCAAAGTTCCAAGGAACTTCAAGAATTCCAGGCAATGCTTACACCCCAAATATCATTGCAGAGTTAAGAATATAGTGCAGTGTGGAAGGGCCAGCCCTCAAATGTCCAAGTTCAGAGGGAACTCGAGGTCCCAAAGCAAGGCTCATAGGAGGGGTGGCAGAACTTAGAGACTAGGAGTAAATGCAAGTGCAGTAGAGGGGAAATGGCAAGCTGGTGGTCATGCCAAGCATGTTGGGGTGCTGGCACACCCCTGACCAGCTTGTCAGTTGAACTTGGGGAGTTAAGACCTATTGAAGGTCAGGTTCAGCCTTGGACAGCAATAGGGATGCTGCCAGGCTATACCTTAACTCAGCATACATGGGGGAGTGGGGATATGGGGATTCATAACAAGCATGACTCAAGAAAGGAGCAGGCAAGAGCATACCCGCAATGGGACATACTGGCACACCCTTTAGCCTACTTAGGGGGATTAGAACTCAGTTCATGAGCAACAATTCTTGTTGCCATGCCCTGAGTTCCCACTTACAAACATATGGGGGTAAATGGGATGGGGAACTAGTGTTTACAAGAAAGTAAAGCAAACAGTAGCACACAAGCATTTCAATGTCAAATTCTACAGAAGGTAGACATAGGCGAAAAGACTGTAAATAAACACATTGGGATGATGCTGGGAATTGAATCAAGACATACCAGTTCTTAAAAAGATAAGCAAAGAAAGCGGCGATCTTGTGAAAGCCAAAGTGCAGACAAGAAAATTCAGAAAAGGTTGTGAGAATTATAAGCGTGAAGTCTGAAGTGCATTCAGTGTGTTGTGAAAAGAAAAGGTCGGGTATTTATAGTGTGAAAGTCATGAGAAATAAGGTAAGAAAATAATTGAAGTTTGATTTTCAATCAGTCATATAAGACTCCCTTTAGTTAAGGGATTCAAATTCAAACGGCTATAAAACCAACTAACGAAAGAAATTAATCAAACTCTTTCTGCAAAGCATGCAATTGAGGGTAAATACATAAAAGGTTATTTTAAGAATATGGTTTTCTGAAAGTACACGGTTGTATAATTAAGGAAAGAGAATCAATTGACAGCCACGAAATCACAAGTCCAAAATATTTGGTGTGAAGAAAAAGGTTTTACTCAAGGAAAATTAGTACAATCAATTAAAGCCCCCAAAAAGATTCTGATTCAATTAATAGTTGAAATCATTTTAAAGAAAGATTCAACATACATATAAAAGCACACAGACATGCCTAAACACGAAGAATTTTGCCATGACCTTGTAAAATCAGTAGAAAGAATCGAATGCGGAGAGTGAGAGGCAAGTAGTCAAAAACGGGCTTAGTGGCTTCTTTTAGAAGCTCATAAGAAAGCACGCAAACAAGTAGAAAGATCAAAGCAAACAGAGTGAGGAAACTAGTTTCAAAGCATAGTGAGGGAACAACTGACAGTAGAAGAAACAGTAGAATAACTAGTAGAAGAAACAGTAGAAGAAATACATGCTTATAGAGGATGAAGATAGCGGAGCATGGTAAAAAAAACGGGATTCATAGCGTAGAAAACACAGTAGGAGAATATGCCAGGGCGGAGTATAAAAAACACAGCAAAAGAACATTCAATCACGGAGTATGAAACTCAGTAGAAGAACACCTAAGAACATAATAGAGCAAGTATAAGAACATAGTGGAAAGCGAGTGAGAACATGATACAGGAACACAATAAGAGAAACAATACAAATAATAAAGAAAGCAAAAATCATAAAAACACATGAATAATTTCCAGAAACCCTAAATCAGAAAAAAAGGGGTTTGAAAGCAATTTTCAAAGGAAAACTTAGGGAAATCGTTAAAAAATTCACGCATAGAATAGATACATAACAAATCTAAAAGGAATCGGAGAAAAACCTCGAATAGTTAGGGTTTCAAAAGAACCCTAGAGTGAGAAAGGCTTTAAAAAGATCCGATCTAAGTCGGATAAAGTCAGAACCAGACTCGGGAGACTAGTATATGCCGGAGCAAGGCCGGAAATGGCCAAAAATGGCCGGAAACCTCGAGTCGGCGAAGATCTGAGTGAAGACCCTCGAAGTCTGTCCTCGATCCTTCGAGCATCAGGCTCACAGGAGCATTAGGAGGTGAGTATGAGGTTTCCATGGCCTGAGAAGCCATGGATTCTGGTGGGAATCGAAGGGGATTAGGGTTAGTTTGGGTGCCGGCGGCTAGGGTTTGAACGGGGTTGCAGAGAGGATTGGAGAGGAAAGGGATTCAAGGGCGGCGGGTAAAGGGGAAATGATTTAGGGTTGAGGGTGTTGGTGGATTAAAAAAGGAAAGGATGCGTGTGAGTCGTTGATCTGTTAGATCAACGGCTAGGATTAAATGAAAAGGCCTGGGCAGGTTATTTCAGTGGGTCAGGGGTGGGTAATTTAGGAATTGGGTCAAGTTTGAATCAAAAATAGGGCTGGGAAATTGGGGGTTTGATTTTGGCTAAAATTGAAATGGTAATGGGCTATATATTAAATAGCCAATTTCTCCCTTTTTAATATAATTAAAATAGTAAAATGATTTTAATAGCAAATTGAAAGCACTGAATTAATTAATAATATATAAACGTTAATCTAAAAATACTGGGAACAATTTTATAATTGTAAAACGCTATTAATCGTAATATAGGCTATAATTGCAATTTTATGCAATTTAGCTTAAAAAATATCAAATAAATTTATAAAAATATGCAAAAATCACCTTAATTATATTTTTGTGTAAATATGAGGATGGAAATAAATACTCACCAAAATGATAGTTTTGGGAATAATTATTGGATTTTGTACTGCTAAAACAAATAATAAAATGATTTTAAAAAAGCTTTAAAAATTGGAAAAAATATCAAAATTCTTGGGTATGCTTATGTATGCACGTACATGCTATTTTGAGAATATTCTGAGTATAAAAATATGTAGGAAAAAATTGGGTATCAATAGCGCGCAGTTGCGGCCCTTGATCGTAGAAACGACTTTTGTGGAATTAAGTGATGTCCGCACCTGCGATGGCTTTTCTGCAGGTGCGGGACAGCAGTTGCGGTGGATCTCTCCCAGAAGCGAGATCACTAGGCAGAAAAAGGGGAAATTATGAGGGTTTGATCTCATTTAAACTTTAGGACTTTGAGAGCTCGGATTTAGGCGATAATTTGAGGGGTTTTCAGAGGAAGCTATTGGGTAATGATTCTTAACATGTTTTTGGTTATATCCCACTAATCTATCATTAATTTTATCTTCTAATTTAAGATTTGGGTTGAGTAATTTGGGGAATAAGTGGAAAAGTTCTTCAACCAAATTTTTGGGTTTTGATTGAGATTTTGGTATCGGATTTGAGTAATTTTGGTATGAGTGAACTCTTTGTTGAGTGGTTGTTTGTATTTTATGACGTTTACCCAATTTTGAGATGTGGGCCCCAACTTTTTGGGGCGAATTTCTAATTTCTTGTTGAGGTCTTGATTTCATTAATTAGATTAGTTTCATAGAGTTATATTTATAGTATGCCATTGCTTTTGGCTAGATTTGGGCCATCTGGAGTCGGAAAGTCAAGGAAATGGCACTCTTACTGATTGATTGAGCTTGGTTCGAGGTAAGTGGCTTGCCTAACCTTCTGTGGGGGAAATCCCCTTAGGATTTGGTTATGTTGTGATAATTTTGTGATATGTGAGTGCCGTCTACTCGAGGTGACGAGTGCGTACACGGGCTAATTGTTGTAAAATCCAATTTTTACTGAGCATTAACCTGTTACATCATAATTGAGTTACACCAGCATGTGTAGTTATCCTGTTTAGCCTAGTTCGCATGCCTACCTGTCTTAATTGCTTATTCGAAATCTGCACAACATGTTTAGTAGATTTCATGCTTTTTCCTTGACTTATACTTAGTCTTACACTGTAGGATTTCCTGCTGTAATTGTTGTTTCCATCGATTTTGAGATGTGTGTTTACTTTTGGGAGTACGAGGCGGTACCTCGGGAGATCCTCTGTCGCATATTTACTTTTAGGACTACGAGACGGTATCTCGGGAGACCCCCCACCGCATATTTACCTTTGGGACTACGAGACGGTATCTCGGGAGATCCCCCACTGCATATTTACTTTGGGGACTACGAGGCGGTTCCTCGGGAGAACCCCTGTTGAGTATTTACTTATGGGACTACGAGGCGATACCTCGTGAGATCCCCTGTTGAGCATTTACTTTTGGCACTACGAGATGGTATCTCGGAACGCCCCTTGTTGTTTATCCCTATGTGTTACATTGTTATCTTCACGTATTCCTCGATGTTCAATTATCAGTCTTTTATTATATTCTATATCTTGTGCCTTAATTATCGTATACCAGTAGAGCCCTAACCTGACCTTGCCACTACTCTAGCGAGGTTAGGCTTGCACTTACTGAGTACCGTTGTGGTGTACTCATGCTACTCTTCTGCACATGTTTTGTGTGCAGATCCAGGTACCTCCTACCAGCCCCAATATTAGTTGATGTGACGATCCAACTGGGTCATCACTTGTTTTCTTACCCATTCTGTACTTCCGAGGCCTTGAAAACCTCATCTAGGGTTGCCTCGATTTGCGTGCGCAGTCCGAGCGCGTAGCCGGAAAGCTTAAATATGAATTCTGTGAGAAAAATGCTAAATTTTGATATTAAATTGAAAAAATTTGACTTCGGTCAACATTTTTGGGTAAACGGACCCGGACCCGTGATTTGACGGTCCCGGAGGGCCCGTAGGAAAATATGGGACTTGGGCGTATGCCCGAAATCGAATTTCGAGGTCCCAAGTCCGAGAAATGAATTTTTGTGCGAAATTATTTTCTGGAAATAACTAAGGAAATTGGAAATAAAATTTGATTAGAAGACTATGGTATCGGGCCCGTATTTTGGTTCCGGCGCCCGGTACAAGTCATATATATGATTTAAGTCTCTTTCTGTAAAGTTTAGGTTTGTAAAACGGAACGTCGTTTGTACGTGTTTCGGTACATAAATAGGGAAGTTTGTATGTTTTATTGAAATTTAGGTAAGAAATAC
>NW_017670347.1:207692-311182 GCF_001879085.1 Nicotiana attenuata
CTTTCTGTAAAGTTTGGTTGAAAACGGACGTCGTTTGACGTGTTTCGGACATAAAATGGGAATTTGATGTTTTATGAAAATTTGGAAGAAATCATGAGTTTTGAGGCTTGATTCGATGTATATGATGTTATTTTGAAGATTTGATCGCACGGATAAGTCCGTAGGATGTTTTTGAGGTTGTGTGCATATTTGGTTTGGAGCACCGAGGGCTCGGGCTAGTTTTGGATAGGTGTCGGATTGCATTTTTGAACCTTGAAAAATCTGGTATGTTTCCTTCTGTGATCTTCGCATTTGCGAAGATATGCCTCGCAATTGCGAGCTCGCAAATGCGAGCATTTTCATCGCAATTGCGAAGCCTTGTGACTGGGCATATGATCGCAAATGCGATCCAATTTGTCGCAAATGCGAACGAGGGATTTCTGGGCACTGATCGCAAATGCGATCCTTGTGCTCGCAAATTCGAAAGTAGGCTGATCGCAAATGCGATCTTTATACTCGCAAATGCGAAATCTGGCAAAATAGTAAGGGTTCGCAAATGCGAACCCAGCTTCGCATTTCCCACATTTGGTCGGGGTTCGCAATTGCGACCCCCAGCTCGCAATTCCCATATCTGAGGCCCAGCAAATTTCATACTTAGTCGAATTTTCACCATTTTTCACCATTCTTTCAAGACCCAAACCCCATAGGCGATTTTTCAAGGACAAAACTTCTTCCAAATCACTTGTAAGTCGATTTCTACTTAATTCTTTCAATCATTTACATCATTTAACATATTTTCCACTTAAAATCAAGGAATTTCATGGGTGAAATTGGGGGTTTGGGGTAGAACCTAGGTTTTTCTAAAATTGGGGATTTGGACCTCAATTTGAGGTCCGATTTCAAAACAAATCATATATTTGGGTTCGTGAGGAAATGGGTAACCGAATTTTGGTTCGAACCTCGAGTTTTGACCACGTTGGCCTGAGGGGCGTTTTGGTCATTTTACCTAAATTTGCGTCTTAGCTGTAAATTAAATAGTAGAATTAGTTGCTTGAGATGTTATTTACGAGATGTAATTGAAATGAATAGATTTGGGTCATTTGGAGTCGGATACTCGTGGCAAAAGTGTGGTTTCAAGTTGAATTTGGAGCCTGTTTGAGGTAAGTGGCTTGTCTAACCTTGTGTGGGGGACTTCTTCCCCTTAGGACATGATAATTGATATTTGAATGCCTCGTACGTGAGGTGAGGAGCGCGTACTTGAGCTAATTGTTGGAAATCCGTTTTTACTTGAAGTATTTAAAATTGAGTTTTCTTGCTTATCTATTTATTTTAAATTGCAAGTTTATCCTATGCTAGTCTAGAGGAACATGTTTATTTGACTTATTTGTTTAAGTGCTTAAATTGTCTTGTTTGTACTCTGTGCAGAATGTTAGGCTAGGATTTTCTATCACTTGTTCTGAGTTTAGCATTTATCCTTATGTTTGGGCTGTTATTGTGTGTTTTTAAATTGGGACTACGGGAAGGCATCCCGGGAGATCCCCCTGCACTTGATATGTTCTGGACTGAAGGTGCGGGATACCAAGAGATCCCTGGCACATGTTATTACAAGTTTTTAGGATACCAAGAGATCCTCAGGATACCAAAAGATCACTCGTGTATATGATGAGGATACCAAGAGATCCCTCGTGTATATGATGAGGATATTAAGAGATCCCTCGTGTATATGATGAGGATACCAAGAGATCCTCGGGATACCAAGAGATCCCTCGTGTATATGATGAGGATTATACCAAGAGATCCTCGGGATACCAAGAGGTCCCTCGTGTATATGATAAGGATACCAAGAGATCCTCGAGATACCAAGAGATCCCTCGTGTATATGATGAGGATACCAAGAGATCCTCGGGATACCAAGAGATCCCTCGTGTATGTGATGAGAATACCAAGAGATCCTCGGGATACCAAGAGATCCCCGGTTATTTTTCCTGTTGTGATGTAGTATTTACTGGTATTGTCCTGTTTCTGCTTTCTATTACGATTTTCCTTATTTATCCTGTTTAGATTCTCGTTGTAGACTTTATTTACTCTGTTTTTCCTCATCTTATTGAATATTATGTTATATCTCAGTAGGGCCCTGACTTTTCCTCGTCACTAACCAACCGAGATTAGGCTTGGCACTTACTGAGTACCGCTTTGGTGTACTCATGCCCTTTCTGCGCATGTTTTTCATGTGCAGATCCAGGTACCTCCACTCAGGCGCACTATCCTTGAGGTAGGGAGAGCTACGGCGACTTTGAGGTACATCTGCAGCGTCCGCAGACCGAAGAGTCTCCTTCTTACTCTATCTTGTAGCTTTTAGACTTCTTTCGTACTTTTGTTTAGACAACTTCTGGAGTTTAGAGCAGTGTATTACATTTCTATTAGCCTGTGCTTCCCGTGAGTTTCCGGGTTTTGGGGTGAAATTGTAGACTTCCGCGTTTGAGTTGTATATGCCAGGTGGCACCTATATTCAGTTTTACTCCTATTTTTTTTGCTTAGTTTAATTTATAGTTCCGCAAGTTATATTATTTTCGCATTTTAGGCTTACCTAGTCGTAGGGACTAGTCCATCACGACTTGTTCACGGAGGGCGAACTGGGGTCGTGACAAGTTGGTATCAGAGCTCTAGGTTCGTAGGAGTCACGGAACACAGGCCGGTTTATTAGAGTCTCGCTGATCGGTACAGAGACGTCTATACTTATCTACGAGAGGCTATGTAACCGTTAGGAAAATTTCACTTCATTTGATTCCCTGTCGTGCGAGATTTTTGACATTACAATCCTAAACTTCTGCCTTCTATTCTCTCAGGGATGGGGAGGACACGTGCTACTCGAGAAAGATGACCTTCGGAAAGGTTTAAAGTTAGCAGCAATTGTGGGTTCAAGTGTCACGAAGATAGATTCTATTTAAGGCAGCGGCTGTACAGCAAAGAATGAGGAAAGACACGTGGGAAGTGTCAGGTGGTGGCAAAAATTTCTAGGAGGCCGAGTATAAGAGGCCAAGGGCCGAGTAGACGATTAAGGGGATGAGTTCCGCCAAAGTGGGAGAGTGGCCGAGTTGCATATGGGCTTTGCAGTGGGATGACCACGTACCTTAAGGAGAGTTTGGGGTGATCTGAGGCTATTAGTGATTGGTGATTTAGGGTCTACGGATTTAATTAGAAGCATGAGCTATTATGCGACGGGAGATTTGATATAACGGGAAGGAGCTTCTTGAATGAAGAAGGATACAACATAACTTTGAATTGGAAGAATTTTGCCGCACATTTAACTGATGTCCACGAGGGGTTAATGGACTTGTGCAGCTGGAGAGTGAGCTCGGACTCAGGATGAGTTATTGATGTCGCGGTAATTGTACCCCGTGCAGCAGCGTTAGAAGATGCCGGGGAGTGATTGCTACAGGTGGGTCATTCTTGTGAGCAGGTTAGCGGTCGCGTGGTTGGCAAGGCTTCTGCGAAGAATTCTATTGGTTATACAGCAAAGGGATCGGTCGTGCGAATGTTGTTAATGATTCAGAGTATAAACAAAAAGGGGTTCTACAGTAAGATATCGATAATTTTGGTGGTTGATTGCGCAAGGTTATGTCAATAAGAGATTAAGAATCCCGGTGAACTCCATAGTTGTGTAATAGTGGTTCCAAGCTAAGTGGGAGAGTCCCACCGCCTATGATTGGGTTGCATAGTTAACCACTTGCGAGGTTTTCAGGTTGTCAGCATATTTCTGGGTTAATCGGCTACGGGAAAAGAACATAAGTGGTAATTTGAGCAAAGGAATTGTTAAAGGGTGCTATGGTTGGCCTTATTGGCTCATGTTCAGACTTGGAGAAGGATTCGGGACTTATGCCTTGTATGGATGCGGGTTTCGAGGGGAGTGATTCTGTCGGGTGCCTCGTCGAGAGGATATTCATGTGTTATAAGATTTATGGAGTTGATTATATTCGGGACCAAGTCAGAGCGGGGGGCTCTCAGCAACGGTCCTAATGGATTCAAAAAATAAACAAAGAGGTAAAGCATGGTGCCTAATGATTTCGAGCCTATAAGTACAGTTAAGAATCAAGCTTTTGCAGCATGTTTATGAGTGGAGGCCCAGAATGTTCTATGGTGTTTTGACTTGCGGTGTAGCACTTGAGAGAAGGATGAGAAAGGACTTCGGATTCGTAGAAGGATTTGCAGAATGGGCATGTCAGTTGAGGGTGCGAATGTGCGCACAAGGAAGGTATGAAATGGTTCATGGGATTTGAGACAGCATTGTCTCGCGGTTCCAGGTCACTCGGGGTGAGTGCGGATGGAGTGTGTTATGTGTTAAAAGGAGTTATTGTTATTACTAAGGCAATCGAGGTAAATCGGAGGAAGATATATTGGTTAACCATAGTTGAGTTGGCGTATTGGTGGTAGAGGTCAGTTCCTTCAGCGTGATCAAGTTATGCGCGTGAATTGTGGCGGTACGTGTGAGGCTTGTCGGTCGCCAAAATTAATGTTGTTCAGAAGCATTCTTCTGACATGGCCTGTTATGTGTAGGCGGATCCTGGAATGGCCATGGTGGCTTAGGCCACTACTAGGAGATTTGCATATTCTACGGTTATGAGAATTCACCTAAGTGTTGCTATGGTTCTCCTGAAGTGAGTTAAGTGAAAAGCTTTTATGTGATGAAGTGTTAGCCTAATAGCGGTTCCGAAGCTATGATGAAAAGCATGTTCTATCGTATGTTGGCATGTTGGGTGCAGTGAGTGGTATGGAATTCGAAGTAAAGATCAAGGTAACAGCTCGGTGTGGACAAAGATGTCACGAGCTCGGATGAGCAGGAAAGGAGTTTCGATGTTTGAGGTAAGTTGGTTTTGTCATCAGCGTCACCTGAGATCGGTGTTTGGTAAGGAGGGCTTTGCATCCTGGTTAATTATTCTTGATCGCTTTTCAGCGTTTGTGCGGCCGGTGGTCTGGAGGTAAGACCCAGTTATTTGTTATGGTAGGATATAGGAGTGTGTCCCACAGGAAGATTGTATAAGTGTGGCAGGTAGTCACTGGGTTGATTAAAGACTTAAACCAAGTATGGAGGTTATGATGATATCGTCGATTTGGGAATATATGCCTGGAGGGCACTCAGTTTATAGAGTTGTGGACTGCGGAGGATTTACTCCTGAGTGATGGTTGTTCTTGTGTGTTATGAGAAAAGGGAAGTTATTATGGACCTTTGAAGAATTATTAGCCTAGTTGGTGCAATTAGAAATCGGCTTGAGGTCAGTGGATTGATTTAAATGTGAACAGGGGCTTATATCAAGCCAGATGTGTTCATCTCAGCAACACACTCCTTATGGAAGGGAGTCGGGGTGTTATTTCGCTGTCAGCTATTCCATGTAATGATGTATTGCGTCGTGCGAGTTGTGAGACGTCTTGGTGAATTTATTATGTGTTGAGGTTCCGCATAGAGATGAGGCTCTATGAGCAGGATGGCTCTTGAGATTTCAGATCATATATCGCACTTCAGCTGTGCTCGAGTTTGTGGATTATAGCGTTATATGTCTCCCCAGGGAATGGTATTATACACTTAGCGTGTTTATGACTGATATTCAGTATTTTGTTGTAATGAGAAATTTAGCTCGATGTACATCTGCTTGGTTATGTTGTGTGGATCGGGTGGCACGCCGCCATGGTTTTTATTGCTCGGATCGGGTTGCACGCCACAATAATGTGATGTTCAGTATAGCTTCCCATATCTGTTTATTGTGTTATGTTTCCTATTTTCTGGAGGAAACTCATATTAGCTGTGCGCCCGCGTCGCATGTATGATTCGCGAGCGGGGTAATTGAAATTTCTTTTCAGAGTTCTTTTTTCCTTTTTGTATCGCATTCTAATTGGTAGCCTATTGGCACATTGTGGCATCATATGAGACTTTTGGCCATGTCGGGGTGGCTTATTGCCTGAGCAGTTCGTACTGGGTGAGACGAGATTGTTGGATTCAGGATCAGTGCAATCCGATTTCGTGAAATATATTAAGGAGCAAAGATCATTATTTGGTTCTGAATGAGGTAATGGTTCTTGTCAGAAGTATAGACTCAATGATTGGTTGACTCGGCAGTCGATTATGAATTTCTGCACATCTCTTCCGTTGTGACGGCATTGTAAGAGTTAGAGTAAGACCTGTGTATGTCATGGGGTGAAATGGGAGCATCAGATTCGTGGAATTTTGACTAAGTCGATCAGAAAATGTTATTGTTGTCTGGTGAGTAAAGTGATGCGAGGTGTGAATTCAGCAAAGTTATGCAGCCATGTTTTGGTACAGCGTGTAGCGATTGATATGGTGATCTTATGTTGGAAACAGGTCGGGCATAGAATTCCGGATGTTGGAATTGGGCTCTAAGGCTTATTTGCTTGAATAAAAAGGGATATCTTCAGAATTGATCGAGCTGATGTGCTCAACTGAGTTGTAGTAGAACGGGAAGGTGCATGAGAAGTTAAACAGTGATTCTAGACTACTTCAGTGTAGTTCTCAGCACATTCGAGGACGAACATATGTTTAAGTGGGAGAGAATGTAATGACCCGACCGGTCGTTTTGAGCTCTAGCGCATTGTTTAGCCGTCTGAGACCATGATCAGCTTCGTTTCAGGTATTATGACTTGTACGCGTGGTCGGAATTAAGTTTCGGGAAGTTCAGAGTTGATTTGGAAAGAGAATTTCTCATTCCAGAAGCTCAAAGTTGAAAGAATTAACTAGGATTGGAATTTTGAGTAAACGACCTCGGAATCGGGATCTGAAGGTTCCAGCAGGTTCGTATGATGATTTCGGACTCGGGCGTATGCCCGGATCGGGTTTTGGGTGACCCGGGGGCGTTTTGGCGCCTATTGTGGAAAGTAGCATTTTGAAAGAAATTTCATAAGTTTTGATTGAAGTGCGTTTCAGCGGTTTCGATGTCCGTTTGGGATTTCGAGTCTGATATGCGGAGCGGTTATCCTCACCTTTTTCCCGACTCAGGTACTTCCTTCTTTTGTCCGTTCGAGGACGAACGGTTGTTTTAGTGGTGGAGGATGTGACGACCCAACAGGGTCATCACTTGTTTTCTTACCCATTCTGTACTTCCGAGGCCTTGAAAACCTCATCTAGGATTGCCTCGATTTGTGTGCGCAGTCCAGGCGCGTAGCCGGAAAGCTTAAATATGAATTCTGTGAGAAAAATGCTAAATTTTGATATTAAAATGAATAAATTTGACTTCGGTCAATATTTTTGGGTAAACAGACCCGGACCCGTGATTTGACGGTCCTAGAGGGCCCGTAGGAAAATATGGGACTTGGGCGTATGCCCGGAATCGAATTCCGAGGTCCCAAGTCCGAGAAATGAATTTTTGTGCGAAATTGTTTTCTGGAAATAACTAAGGAAATTGGAAATGAAATTTGATTAGAAGACTATGGTATCGGGCCCGTATTTTGGTTCCGGCGCCCGGTACAAGTCTTATATATGATTTAAGCTCTTTCTTTAAAGTTTGGTTGAAAACGGACGTCGTTTGACGTGTTTCGGACTTAAAATGGGAATTTGATGTTTTATGAAAATTTGGAAGAAATCATGAGTTTTGAGGCTTGATTCGATGTATATGATGTTATTTTGGCGATTTGATCGCACGGATAAGTCCGTAGGATGTTTTTGAGGTTGTGTGCATATTTGGTTTGGAGCCCCGAGGGCTTGGGTGAGTTTTGGATAGGTGTCGAATTGCATTTTTGAACCTTGTAAAATCTGGTATGTTTCCTTCTGTGATCTTCGCATTTGCGAAGATATGCCTCGCAATTGCGAGCTCGCAAATGCGAGCATTTACATCGCAATTGCGAAGCCTTGTGCCTGGGCATATGATCGCAAATGCGATCCAATTTGTCGCAAATGCGAACGAGGGATTTCTGGGCACTGATCGCAAATGCGATCCCTGTGCTCGCAAATTCGAAAGTAGGCTGATCGCAAATGCGATCTTTATGCTCGCAAATGCGAAATCTGGTCGAATTTTCACCATTTTTCACCATTCTTTCAAGACCCAAACCCCATAGGCGATTTTTCAAGGACAAAACTTCTTCCAAATCACTTGTAAGTCGATTTCTACTTAATTCTTTCAATCATTTACATCATTTAACATATTTTCCACTTAAAATCAAGGAATTTCATGGATGAAATTGGGGGTTTGGGGTAAAACCTAGGTTTTTCTAAAATTGGGGATTTGGACCTCAATTTTGAGGTCCGATTTCAAAACAAATCATATATTTGGGTTCGTGAGGGAATGGGTAACCGGATTTTGGTTTGAACCTCGGGTTTTGACCACGTTGGCCTGAGGGGCGTTTTGGTTATTTTACCTAAATTTGCGTCTTAGCTGTAAATTAAATAGTAGAATTAGTTGCTTTAGATGTTATTTACGAGATGTAATAGAAATGAATAGATTTGGGCCATTTGGAGTCGGATACTCGTGGCAAAAGTGTGCTTTCAAGTTGAATTTGGAGCCGGTTTGAGGTAAGTGGCTTGTCTAACCTTGTGTGGGGGACTTCTTCCCCTTAGGACATGATAATTGATATTTGAATGCCTCGTACGTGAGGTGACGAGCACGTACTTGAGCTAATTGTTGGAAATCCGTTTTTACTTGAAGTATTTAAATTGAGTTTTCTTGCTTATCTGTTTATTTTAAATTGCAAGTTTTTCTTATGCTAGTCTAGAGGAACATGTTTATTTGACTTATTTGTCTAAGTGCTTAAACTGTCTTGTTTGTACTCCGTGCAGAATGTTAGGCTAGGATTTTCTATCACTTGTTCTGAGTTTAGCATTTATCCTTATGTTTGGGCTGTTATTGTGTGTTTTTAAATTGGGACTACGAGAAGGCATCCCGGGAGATCCCCCTGCACTTGATATGTTCTGGACTGAAGGTGCGGGATACAGAGAGATCCCTGGCACATGTTATTACAAGTATTGAGGATACCACGAGATCCTCGGGATACCAAGAGATCCCTCGTGTATATGATGAGGATACCAAGAGATCCTCGGGATACCAAGAGATCCCTCGTGTATATGATAAGGATACCAAGAGATCCTCGGGATACCAAGAGATCCCTCGTGTATGTGATGAGAATACCAAGAGATCCTCGGGATACCAAGAGATCCCCGGTTATTTTTCCTGTTGTGATGTAGTATTTACTGGTATTGTCCTGTTTCTGCTTTCTATTACGGTTTTCCTTATTTATCCTGGTTAGATTCTCGTTTTAGACTTTATTTACTCTGTTTTTCCTCATCTTATTATATATTATGTTATATCTCAGTAGGGCCCTGACCTTTCCTCATCACTACCCAACCGAGATTAAGCTTGGCACTTACTGAGTACCGCTGTGGTGTACTCATGCCCTTTCTGCGCATGTTTTTCATGTGCAGATCCAGGTACCTCCACTCAGGTGCACTATCCTTGAGGCAGAGAGAGCTAGGGAGACTTTGAGGTACATCTGCAGCGTCCGCAGACCGAAGAGTCTCCTTCTTACTCTATCTTGTAGCGTTTAGACTTCATTCGTACTTTTGTTTATACAACTTCTGGAGTTTAGAGCAGTGCATTACATTTCTATTAGCCTGTGTTTCCCGTGAGTTTCGGGGTTTTGGGGTGATATTGTAGACTTTCGCGTTTGAGTTGTATACGCCAGGTGGCACCTACATACAGTTTTACTCCTATTTTTTTTTCTTAGTTTAATTTATTGTTTCGCAAGTTATATTATTTCCGCATTTTAGGCTTACCTAGTCGTAGGGACTAGGTGCCATCACGACATGTTCACGGAGGGCGAACTGGGGTCGTGACAGTTGCGTACTTGCTGCTGCTCCGGAGACATTAAGGTCTATCTGCCAGCGTTTACAAACCTCGGAGTCCCCCTCTATCCCTTTT
The DNA here is from genome assembly GCF_001879085.1 of Nicotiana attenuata. Lineage (NCBI taxonomy): Eukaryota > Viridiplantae > Streptophyta > Magnoliopsida > Solanales > Solanaceae > Nicotiana > Nicotiana attenuata. Next base: position 217,586 of record NW_017670347.1, read on the forward strand.
ATGTTGTTCCTCCTTATTTCTTCTAGTTACTGATGTATAAAAACAGTTAGACAAATTCTTAGAGCTTGTGACTTGTGACTTTCGAATTTTGGGAATATTGTTTATACTCGAGTGCTTGTTTACTTGTACACGCCGAGCGGCATTTTTCCGTTATATAGTTATCTGTTGAAATTTAGTTGTTGATTCTGTCTTTATTTTTGATTATTCCTCAATTGTTAGGCTTACCTACTCGTAGAGACTAGGTGCCCTCACGACATCTTACGGATGGAGAATTGGGTTGTGACACCCCCTCCCCCCCAAATACCCAATATTTTTATGACCTCTATTTTCTTCAAGAATTTAATTATCATTCTAAAAATTCATACAAACCCAAAGGAACTAATATTTTGCTTTACTTTCTTACACGAAAATAACGTTGAAATTTGTGCTCCATAACTAAAAAAACTTCTTTTGGTTGAAAAAGAAAGTACTATTTCTACAACATGAAAATAAAGTACTCATTTTGTTGAATTGAAAGAAAATATTTTTTCTACATCATGAGAAGAAAATACTCATTTTGTTGAAATGAAAGAAAATACTTAATCTGCATCAACAACAACTACCCAGTAAAATCCCACAAAGTGGGGTAAAATACTTAATCTGCATCATGAAAAGAAAATACTCTTTTAGTAGCAATAAAACAAACTACTTTTACTACAACATTTTGTTGAAATGAAAGAAGATACTTTTTACTATATCATTTTGTAAAATGAACGAAAATATTTTTTCTATATCATGAAAAGAAAGTACTTATTGTTAAAACGAAAAAAATTGTATCATGAAAAGAAAATACTCATTTGTTGAAATGAAAAAAAATACTCTATTTATAAAATAAAAAGAAAGCAATAATATTTCTATTTAGGGAGGAGGTGGGAGTGGGGTGGGGGTGGGGCGAAGGTGGATGGGGTTAAGGTGGGTGTAGTTGGGGTGGGGTGGTGGTGTGAGGGTTGGTTGGTAGGGGTTGGTGGGGATGGGGAATGGGTAATGGGGGGAAGGTTGGAAGAGAATTCTGAAAAATGTTTTCCCTTCTCTTGATAGGAAAAATATTCTCCTCAAATTAGTGAAAAATGAGTTCATGAGTAAAATATTTTTCAAAATATTTAAGCCAACCAAACATGGAAAAATTTAAAATTATTTTCCTAAAAATATTTTCCTTCATACAAACACACCCTAAGTGTCTCAAATCCCTCTAAAACCTCCCCGGTGCCAGAATAACCGCTCCCGCAAATTACAAAATCAAAACACAGATACGAAAAATGTTAAGTAGGGTAACGGGGCTCAAATACACAAAATAATTAGCCATGTCATTACAATAAGTGATATAAAGATGTATTACACCTATGTTATCAAATGAATATCTAAACTAGAGCGACACCAAAAGAAATCCTGAATTAAAAAAGTAACATGAAATAATAAATTAAAGAATGCAAAAGTGTTTTTATTTTTGAAGAAAATGAAGAATAAATAAGGAAATGCAAGGGTGGAACCTGGAGAGAAAACTCCTTTTTGCATTGTAGTTTCCCCTTTGTAGATAAAAGTCTAAAGTTCATTTGTTTCTCGATAGTAAATAACAAAGAGTAAAGATTATGAAATTATGATAAATTAAAAAAACCCCTTTGATTTTTTAAACTTTATATTTGAATTTTAGTGAGTTACTTTGGATGTTTAAGGTTTTTTTTTAATAAAAGGAAATTATTAAGCAATTCTGGCTCAAATTTGAAAAAGTTTTTGAGCTTTATGTCCCAAATGAACGCCCAGGGCATGGGGACTTATGCCTAGGTGAACGCCCGGAATGTTAGGGCTTATGCCCCACCATACTCACGCCCTGCCATTAGCCTCGGTGCATTTTTTAGTACACCTCGCTCTAGGGGTCACTAAATGCCTCTTAAATTACTAATTAATATCAATCGCTTTCTAAATTGTTCTGCACACGTTTTGTACCAAAAAAAAAAAAAAATTGTAATTTCATTAAGAAAAAATGATAATTCTGTTTTTTTTTTTTGTTTGCTTTTTTTGAAAGGGAAGTCTCTCCAGCATTGTTAATGTGATAATTTGCTTCGGATGAATCTTGGCATTGAGTTGATTTAAAAATAATGTAAAGCTTTCACGTCTCACTTGACTTTAACTATATTGTTTTTCGGTCACTAGGATATCCTCTTGTAAAAGAATAACCTAAATGGATCTCATAAGTCTAGCTGGCAGTTTAATAAACTTTCCATGATATTCATTCAAGATATCGATTCACTTTCCTTGCTTATTAACCCATTACATCTATAGAATCTCTTAGTGTAATAGAAACAAATTCTTTTTATGATATATATTCTTCTCAATGCAAGACTACTAAGGTAAAAAATTAATGAATGAATAATGATTTGAAAGTATGAGAGAAATTGGAGGTGTATATATATAAAGGCAAGTGATGAAGAAAGTAAAAAGAAACCTAATAAATAAATGGCTTTAATTTCTAGTTTCGGAATAGCCTTTCTATTATGCCTTATTCTTGGGTGCAGTAGTGCAGAGGAGAAGCTCTTCAATGTCCAATCCTATGGTGCTATAGCAGATGGAAAGACAGATAATAGTAAGGTGAGAACCAGCCATTTTATCTTTAAATGTGTCTATCGTATGAATTCTTGCACAAATTCTAGACGGATGAAAAATATTGACAAAATCATACTGTCACACGAGTAAAACTATATGTTTGCACACTTTCTTTCATATTTGGCATAAAAAATATTATAGTTCCCAAATAGACAAGCTTTTCCTTTATGTGTAATGTCAACTTATGTTTCATATGAGTTTTTTTATGTTTGTAAGTGTGTAAATAGTAGGATTAGATCATTATTTCAATAGAATGTGCGGTTATAGTTCTAGTACACGAAAAACAATAGAATTAAAGCTTAATTAAGCGGTGAATTTTCCACTTGAAGAGTTAAGTATTGTGTTTTGCTGCACAAAAATTTACAGAAAGGAGTTTTACTACAAATCTAAAATCATAAGGAATGTATGCGTTACATGCTGAAACATGAGGTATAAGACAAGAGAATGTTGTTTAAATGGTAAGCACTCTCCACTTCCAACCGTGAGATTGTGGATATGCGTCATAAATGAAGCAAAGTGGAAAGCTTTTGGGAAGGATAAAAAAAGGAAGTCGGTATAACTGTCCTAAAAATTAATAAAAAAAGAAAAAGATGATATTGTTATTCAAAAGTCATTATTACATGTATAATGTTGCCCTTTTTGTCAACATGACTACATATAATTGTCATTGTATATATGAAAATTCAGTGTCTAATAATTATTTAATTAAGTCTCTATTTTTTATTTATTGATTTATTTTGGAAGGCATTGTTGAGTACTTGGAAGGATGCATGCCAATGGAATGGAACAGCCAAATTCTTGATACCTTCAGGGGAATACATGGTATATGCTGCAAATTTTATCGGGCCATGCAGTGGATCCATGATCTTCCAAATCCAAGGAGTTGTTAAAGCTGCAACAGATCCTTCTCTATTCTGCAATTCCACTTGGATTTCCTTTCAATATGTGAATGGCTTAGAGATTGAAGGAGGCGGAACTTTAGATGGACAAGGAGCTTCAGCTTGGCCTTATTTTGATACTTCCAAGAATTCTAATTGCCCAACCCTTCCTATTGTAAGTTTAACTTTGCATAAATTTTATGTTATTTGTCATTTTTGTGTAATTTATTCCGATATATTTTTATTCTGAATAAACTTATTCGTATATTTGGCATATCGATAATTGGACTAAATCCAGTTTCGCCGTAAAAGTGCATTTACCATATTACTCAATCATAGAAGTATAGCAAATCAAAAAATAGTGACATTACAAAATTTCTTTCACCATTTACGTGGTTACAAAATACTTCTTTTTGTGGTTATAATGTGAAGTTATTAAAAACTTAATATTGTATTTTTTTAAACTTGAACCAGACACTGAAATTAGATTTTGTCGAAAATGCGGCGGTGCACGACATAAACTCAATCAATAGCAAGAGTTTCCATTTCGACCTCTTTAGGTGCAATAACGTGACATTTAGTCATGTTAACCTAACCGCACCAGGCGATAGCCCTAACACTGACGGCATTCACATGGGCGTCTCCACCAACATCCAAGTTTTGGATTCAAACATTGGCACTGGAGACGATTGTATATCTATGATCAACGGCAGCCAAAGCATCAACATTTCAGGGATCACTTGTGGCCCTGGCCATGGAATAAGCATTGGAAGCTTAGGGAAGGCACAAAATGAAGTCGTCACAGACATACATGTCAAAAATTGCACTCTCATTGCTACTCAAAATGGCGCCAGGATTAAGACTTGGGCACCATCGGAGTCTGGTAGTGCCACAAGTATAAATTTTGAGGATATTTTCATGGATAATGTCAGAAATCCTATCATTATCGATCAACATTATTGTCCATCGCCTCCTTGCAGCAGTCAGGTACTTGCATTGTCCTTTTCTCCATCGCCTCCTTGTCGCTTGCTTTCTTTTCTTTCTCTAAGGCCTTTTTCTTAATATTTTATTTCTTAGTTCTTTCTATTAGTTGTTTACACATATGTTCCATAATATTGATAGTTTCTCATTAATTTGTCACCAATAAACTTAAACAAAAAGTAAACGGAGAAGGAAACAGAAAAGGATAAAAGAGAAGAATTTTTTTTCTTTCTAAAAAAGTAGAGGCCATCTATTAAATGTATCCCTCTCTTGCATGAAAACTCCTGCATCCAATCCTTTCTTCCTTTCTAAAACTTCAAAATATGGAGTCTCTGTTTATTTATTTCCTCATTCTCTTTACCCTTACTTCAAAACAATATATTGATCTCAATTCATAGTCAAATAATGCGCTTCTCCAAAACAACGCAGATTCTTCAAACAACTTTGTTTAATACCATCCTAGAAATACACAACCATAAATGTTAGTAGAAGAATAGGATCCCTATTAAAGAAAACCGTTTATGGCTAGTCTTCCACAACATTTGGTGTCAAAATACAAGGGCAGAAAGGAAAAAAGTGAAGTATTGAACAATATATTACTTTATAGCAATACTATGTTTAAATTGAAAAGTAGTAGCTATGTTAAAATATTAGGGAAAGAGGACAGTACTTAGAGGAGCAAAACAAGAACTAAAAATGGCACAACTTTCTAACTCAACTTACATAAATAATAGATTTTGTATGGTTCCAAATTAATATCACTTACGTATTACTGGATAAGCTAGTGGCTAATAATTGTTTTAAATATAAGAAATTGTGTTAATCCCTTAGTCTAGTAAGTATTCAACTTTAATTCCTTAGAAATCATAACTCTATAGCAATATTTTAAATTTAGGTAACTTTAATTTGAAAACAAAAAGGAAACAACAAAAAACAGATAAGAAACTAAACATTACATTATTAGAATTCTTAGTAAAATAATTGGTTAAGGGGATATGACGGTAGTTATATTGGATGGTAGCTACATGGATGAATAATAAACCATGAAAAAGAAAATTTACTAAATTTTCATAAATCAAAAAGAGATGCGAAATAAATGAAAATAGAAAATATATAAAAAGGGAAAAATAATGAATCACATCTTCCCATCCATTGTTCTTCGTGGAAATATACGAAAAAATATTGAAGCCAACTTTTCTTGAGAGTTCTCTTCTCTCTTCCACTTCCTTTTCATCCTCAACGACACACAGCTGACTCCACCACCACCAGCGGCAACCGAAACACTACTGCATTGAAGTGACGGAAATCCTTTTTTCCCTTTTGATGAAAAATGTTTTCTTGGATCAAAAACATACTTTTAGTATTCCAAACACACAAAAATAAAAATAAAAGACTATCTCATGAAAAATATTTTTCGACAAAATATCATACGTAATATCAAACATGAAAATGTTCATTTGGATATTCTTTATATCACATGATGGCAACACTCTCCTTTGTTTTGTAGGCGAGCTCAGTGCAAATCAAGGACGTGACATTCAATAACATAAGAGGAACTTCTAGTTCAGTGGCAGCTGTTACTTTGAATTGCAGTGCTTCATTTCCTTGCCAGGGAATCAACCTTACAGAAATCAATTTGGTATATAATGGCGCTGGTGGGCCCGCTATCTCGTCATGTGATAATGCCCACGGAACTGCCACCGGCATGGAGTTGCCTCCAAGTTGTTTAAATTCGACTCTTGATTCAAGATGTTAGGGATATTAGAATTTTGAAATATATAGCATATTTACAAAGCAAATGCTCGGTGATTTTTTTGGTCTGGGAAAATGAATAAAAAGTTCAGTGAAGGAAAATTATTGTATTAAATCATTGAAAGCTCTCTACAATTCTTCTCATAATACTTTTCACAATTCTCCACATAATAAAAAAAATTACTAATACCCCTATTTATAATTGTACGAAACTTATTTCAACTAAAAAGATGAAAGCCTATTCCTATATTACTTGTGACTGCAAATCCTATTTAGACATGAATTAAATAAATTAGCAAACAACAAATCCTAAAAATTTGGATTTCCTACTACAACTCTGAATTAGTTTTCCAACATTCTCTCATAATTCAAAGTTGTATACGACTTTTGTTGTATTGGAGCATTTCTCTCCAATCTTCTACTTCTGTTGAAGCACATGTCTCAAACCCTTGTTGATGTACTTTGCCACCAACAACCAATTTTGTTGAAGCACCTGTCTTCAACACCCGTCGATGCACTTTGTATACTCAATTTTGTTGAAACACTTATCTTCAACTCTCGTTAATGCACTTTGACACCAACAACTAATTGTGTTGAAACGCTTGTCTTCAACTCCCATTTATGCACTTTGTCGTCAACACCTATTTTGTTGAAGCACCTGTCTCCAACTCCCGTTGAAGTACTTTTTCCCCAAAACCTAATTTTGTTGAAGCACATGTCTTCAACAAACGTTGATACCCTTTCTCACCAACACCCGATTTGTTGAAGCACATGTCTACAACTCCCATTAATGCACTATGTCAACAACAACTAATTTTTCTAAAGCACTTGCCTCCAACACCACTTGGTCCACTTTGTCACCAACACCAAATTTTGTTGAAGCACTTTTCTTCAACTCTTATTGATGCACTTTGTCACGAACACCTAATTGCTGATGCACCTGTCACCTGCTCCCAAATTATTATTTTTTCTTGACCGCTTCTCTACTTTTTAGAGAAGAGCCTCTTCCTCTTGTGCCATATTTGCTTGCACCACTTTAAAGTTTGCATTCTTATTGCTCAATCCTTCTCAACATGATTGTTCTCCATGCATTTATTATTGGCTTGACGTTTGCCAACATACTCAATGGCCAGACTACTAATACCCCAATTTATAATAGTACGAAACTTATTTCAACTAAAAACAGGAAAGTCTATTCCTATATTAATTATGACTACAAATCCTATTTAGACATGAATTAAATAAACTAGCAAATAACAAATCCTATAAAATTAGATTTCCTACTACAACTCTGAATTAGTTTTCCAACATTCTCTCATAATTCAAAGTTGTATACGACTTTTATTGTATTGGAGCACTTATCTCCAATCTTCTACTTCTATTGAAGTACATGTCTCCAACCCTTGTTGATGTACTTTGCCACCAACAACCAATTTTGTTGAAGCACATGTCTTCAATACCCGTTGATGCACTTTGTTAGCAGTACTCAATTTTGTTGAAACACTTCTCCTCAACTCTCGTTAATGCACTTTGTCACCAACAACTAATTGTGTTGAAACGCTTGTCTTCAACTCCCATTGATGCACTTTGTCGTCAACACCTATTCCGTTGAAGTACCTGGCTCCAACTCCCGTTGATGCACTTTTTTCCCAAAACCTAATTTTGTTGAAGCACATGTCTTCAACAAACGTTGATGCCCTTTCTCACCAACACCCGATTTGTTGAAGCACTTGTCTACAACTCCCATTAATGCACTATGTCACCAACACCTAATTTTTCTAAAGCACTTGTCTCCAACACCCATTGGTCCACTTTGTCACCAACACCCAATTTTGTTGAAGCACTTTCTTCAACTCTCATTGATGCACTTTGTCACGAACACCTAATTGCTGATGCACCTGTCACCTGCTCCCAAATTATTATTTTTTCTTGACCGCTTCTCTACTTTTTAGAGAAGAGCCTCTTCCTCTTGTGTCATATTTGCTTGCACCACTTTAAAAATTGCATTCTTATTGCTCAATCCTTCTCAACATGATTGTTCTCCATGCATATATTATTGGCTTGACGTTTGCCGACATACTCAATGGCCAGACTACTAATACCCCTATTTATAATAGTATGAAACTTATTTCAACTAAAAACAAGAAAGTCTATTCCTATATTAATTATGACTACAAATCCTATTTAGACATGAATTAAATAAACTAGAAAAGAACAAATCCTAAAAATTTAGATTTCCTTCTACAACTCTGAATTAGTTTTCCAACATTCTCTCATAATTCAAAGTTGTATACGACTTTTGTTGTATTGGAGCACTTCTCTCCAATATTCTACTTCTGTTGAAGTACATGTCTCCCAGCCTTGTTGATGTACTTTGCCACCAACAACCAATTTTGTTGAAGCACATGTCTTCAATACCCGTTGATGCACTTTGTTAGCAATACTCAATTTTGTTGAAACACTTGTCTTCAACTCTCGTTAATACACTTTGTCACCAACAACTAATTGTGTTGAAACGCTTGTCTTCAACTCCTATTGATGCACTTTGTCGTCAACACCTATTTTGTTGAAGCCCCTGTCTCCAACTCCCGTTGGTGCACTTTTTCCCCAAAACCTAATTTTGTTGAAGCACATGTCTTCAACTAACGTTGATGCCCTTTCTCACCAATACCCGATTTGTTGAAGCACTTGTCTACAACTCCCATTAATGCACTAAGCCACCAACACCAAATTTTTCTAAAGAACTTGTCTCCAACACCCGTTGGTCCACTTTGTCACTAACACCCAATTTTGTTGAATCACTTTTCTTCAACTCTCATTGATGAACTTCTTCACGAATACCTAATTGCTGATGCACCTGTCACCTACTCCCAAATTATTATTTTTTCTTGACCGCTTCTCTACTTTTTAGAGAAGAGCCCTTCCTCTTGTGCCATATTTGTTTGCACCACTTTAAAGTTTGCATTCTTATTGCTCAATCCTTCTCAACATGATTGTTCTCCATGCAAATATTGTTGGCTTGACATTTGCCAACATACTCAATGGCCAGACTACTAATACCCCTATTTATAATAGTACGAAACTTATTTCAACTAAAAACAAGAAAGTCTATTCCTATATTAATTATGACTACAAATCCTATTTAGACATCAATTAAATAAACTAGCAAATAACAAATTCAAAAAATTTAGATTTCCTACTACAACTCTGAATTAGTTTTCCAACATTCTCTCATAATTCAAAGTTGTATACGACTTTTGTTGTATTGGAGCACTTCTCTCCAATCTTCTACTTTTGTTGAAGTACATGTTTCCAACCCTTGTTGATGTACTTTGCCACCAACAACCAATTTTGTTGAAGCACCTGTCTTCAACATGCATTGATGCACTTTGTCACCAACACTTAATTTTGTTCAAACACTTGTCTTCAACTCTCATTAATGCACTTAGTCACCAACAACTAATTGTGTTGAAACGCTTGTCTTCGACTCCCATTAATGCAGTTTGTCGTCAACACCTATTTTGCTGAAGCACATGTCTCCAACTCCCGTTGATGCACTTTTTCCCAAAACCTAATTTTGTTGAAGTACATGTCTTCAACTAACGTTGATGCCCTTTGTCACCAACACCCAATTTGTTGAAGCACTTGTCTACAACTCCCATTGATGCACTATGTCACCAACACCTAATTTTTCTAAGGAACTTGTATCCAACACCTGTTGATCCATTTTGTCACCAACACCTAATTTTATTGAAGCACTTTTCTTCAATTCTCATAGATGTACTTTGTCACCAACACCCAATTGCTGATGCACCTGTCACCTGCCTCCAAAATAATATTTTTTCTTGATCGCTTCTCTAGTTTTTAGAGAAGAGCCTCTTCCTCTTGTGCCATATTTGCTTGCACCGCTTTAAAGTTTGCATTCTTTTTGCTCAATCCTTCTCAACATGATTGTTCTCTATGCATATGTTATTGGCTTGACGTTTGCCAACATACTTAATGGCCAGACTACTAATACCCCTATTTATAATAGTATGGAACTTATTTCAACTAAAAACTGGAAAGTCTATTCCTATATTAATTATGACTACAAATCCTATTTAGATATGAATTAAATAAACTACCAAATAACAAATTCTAAAAACTTAGATCTCTTACTACAACTCTAAATTAGTTTTCCAACATTCACACATAATTCAAAGTTGTATACGACTTTTGTTGTATTGGAGCACTTCTCTCCAATCTTCTACTTTTGTTGAAGTACATGTCTCCAACCCTTGTTGATGTACTTTGCCACCAACAACCAATTTTGTTGAAGCACCTGTATTCAACATGCATTGATGCACTTTGTCACCAACACTTAATTTTGTTCAAACACTTGTCTTCAACTCTCGTTAATGCACTTTGTCACCAACAACCAATTGATGAAGCACTTGTCTTCAATTCTAGTTGATGCACTTTGTCATCAACACCAAATTTTGTTGAAGCACCCATCTCCAACTCCCGCTGATGCAATTTTTCCCCAAAACTTAATTTTGTTGAAACACATGTCTTCAACTAACGTTGATGCCCTTTCTCACCAACACCCGATTTGTTGAAGCACTTGTCTACAACTCCCATTAATGCACTATGTCACCAACACCTAATTTTTCTAAAGCACTTGTCTCCAACCCTTGCTAGTCCACTTTGTCACCAACACCCAATTTTGTTGAAGCACTTTTCTTCAACTCTTATTGATGCACTTTGTCACTAACACCTAATTGTTGTTGCACCTGTCACCAGCTCCCAAATTATTATTTTTTCTTGACCGCTTCTCTACTTTTTAGAGAAGAGCCTCTTCCTCTTGTGCCATATTTGCTTGCATCTCTTGAAAGTTTGTATTCTTTTTGCTCAATTCTTCTCAACATGATTGTTCTCCATGCATATATTATTGGCTTGACGTTTGCTAACATACTCAATGGCCAGACGTGCAGCACATATTGGCTAGTGCCGCCCGCCGGCAGCGTAAGCTATTTGATTCTCTCCCAAGATCGTAGAAGCTCTGATACCAATATGAAGGAAAATTACTGTATCAAATCTTTGAAAGCTCTCTATAATTCTTCTCACAATTTTGTACAAATCTCTACACATAAAATAAACTACTAATACCTCTATATATAATAGTACGACACCTATTTCAACTAAAAACATGAAAGCCTATTCCTATATTAACTCTAACTATAAATCCTATTTGGACATGAATTAAATAAAACAATAAATATCAAATATTAAACAATTTAAGTTTCCTTATTCTCAACTCTATTTAAAACAATTAATGTGCATGATCAACATAACAGTGCAAACAAAGCATGATGTGAATCTAAAACTACCCGGACATCTCATGAAATATAGCTATGCACAGACTCTCGTCACCTAGTACGTATGTAGCTCCCCACACAAGTAATTCACAACAAATACACCTAAGGAGATGAGTTCCCTCTTACAAGGTTAGGCAACAGACTTACCTCGTCCTCAAACTCACTTCCGGTCCACAAATATGCTTTAAATCTTCAACTCGGTGCCAAATAACCCGAAACTTGTCAAATGTTAAATAAATTAATCAATACATGTTTTTTAAAAGTTTATAATTTAACTATTAGAGTAGTTACCCAACCCAAATTGGAAGATTGCTAAAATTCACCCCTGGGCCGACGTACCTGGATTCCGAAAATTTTTAAAGATAATTGTTACCCATAACCTTACGAACTCAAATATATAATTTTCATCCCATTCCATAATCATTTTCGTGGTTAAATTCCATTTATATCAAAACCTAGGTTTTTCAATAATTTTCACAATTTTACATGTTAAAATCTACCCATACTCTATGTATTTAACTTACATTAGATAGAAATTACTTACCTCAAATAGCTAGTGAAAACCCCTCTCTAAGAGCTCCAAAAATCTCCCAAGGAATGCAATAAATGAACCTAAAATGTCTTAAGTCCCGGCTTAAATGAAGGTTCTGCCCAACATTTTTTCTGTTTCTTCGGTTCCTTGATCACATCTGCGGCTCCGCATCTGCGGAAGGCTCATCGCAGATGTGGTCCTCCCTTAGCTGGCCTGAATCTCCATTTGCGAAATAATGGCTCGCTTCTGTGATGCCGCTCCTGCGGCAGACGAGCCGCACATGCACCCGCTCCCGCTTCCGCGGTCCCTTGACCGTAACTGCGGTGGCGCATATGCACCCACCTTGTCCGCATTTGAGTTTTATAGGCTGCCTATACTGGGCCGCTTTTGCGGGTGCTGGTTCCCTTCTACGAGCTCGCACCTGGGGCTGCCCCTCTGCAGATGCGATTGCACCAGAAGCTGGGTGCTTCAGCTATTTAACCAAGGCCAAATAACTTCCGCGCATCGTCCGACTGGCATCCCAGGCCCCGCCCAAACATACCAACAAGTGTGAAATCATGAGACGGACTTGCTCGAACCCTCGGAATGCGGGAAACAACACCAAAACTAAGAATCACCCCCCAAACCAAATCGAATCAACTTATAAACTTCATGTTCTTCCAACTTACTCCCAACGCGCCGAATCATACCTAAACTACTTAGATTGACACCAACTTTTGCGTGCAAGTCTTAAATCACCATACGGAACTATTCCTAGGCTCGGAATTTCAAACGGACCTTGATAACACCAAAACCTACTCCAAACCAAATTTAAAGAACTTTAAAACCTTCAATGAGCCAACTTTCACAATGAAGCGCCGGAACGCTCCCGGTCCATCTAAAACTCGATCCGAACATACGCCCAAGTCCAAAATCATCATACGAACCTATTGGAATAGTCAAATCTCGATTCCGAAGTCGTTTACTAAAACTGTTGACTCAAGTCAAACTTAGCCCTTTTTAGCCAATATTAAGGAACCAATTGTTCTGATTTCAACCCGAACTCTTCCAAGCCCGAACTAACCATCCTCGCAAGTCATAAAACAGTAAAAGCACATACGGAGTGTCTTATATAGGGGAACGGGGATCTAGAAAGCAAAACGACTGGTCGGATCATTACATTCTCCACCTCTTAAACAAACGTTCGTCCTCGAACAGGTCTAGAATCATACTTGGAGTGCCGAATAAGTGTGGATATTTGCTGTGTATGTCCTCCTCAGTCTCCCTAGTCGCCTCCTCGACTCGTTGATCCCTCCACTGAACTTTACCGCAGAAATCTTCTTGGACCTCAATTGGCGAACCTGCCTATCAACAATGGCAACTGACTCCTCCTCATAACCCAAGCTCTTATCTAACCGGACCATGTTGTAGTCTAACACATGTGACCTGTCGGCATGATACCTTCGCAGCATAGACACGTGGAAAACCGGATGAACTCCCGATAGACTGGGAGGCAGAGCAAGCTCATAAGCAACCTCCCCAACTCGTCTGAACACCTCAAATGGACCTATAAACCTTGGGCTCAACTTTCCCTTCTTCCCGAACCTTATGATTCCCTTCATCGATGAGACTTTCAAGAGAACCTTCTCGCCCACCATAAATGATAAATCACGCGCCTTCTAATTCGCGTAACTCTTCTGTTTGGACTATGCTATGCGAAGTTGCTTCTGAATCAACTTTACCTTTTCAAGGCATCCTTCACTAAATTAGTACCATATAACTTAGCCTCGCCAGGCTCAAACCATGCGAACGACATCGCCGACCATATAAAGCCTTAAAGAGAGCCATCTCGATGCTAGACTGATAACTATTGTTGTATGCAAGCTCAGCCAAAGTCAAGAATCGATCCCATTGCCCTCCGAAGCGGATCATACATGCTCTGAGCATATCCTCCAGGATCTGAATCGTCCGCTCCGACTGCCCGTTGGTCTACGGATGAAAGGCTGTGCTGAGCTCTACCCAGGTCCCCAACTCACTCTGTATTGGCCTCCAGAAATGTGAAGTAAATTGAGGGCCTCTACCTGATATGATGGAAATAGGCACACCATGCAACCGAACAATCTCCTGAATGTAAATGTGGGCCAACCACTCTGAAGAATACGTGGTCACAATCGGAATGAAGTGTGCCAACTTGGTCAACCTATCGATAATGACCCAAAATGCATCAAACTTCCGCAAGGTCCGCGGCAACCCAGCTACGAAGTCTATAGTAATGCGCTTCTATTTCCACTTAGGTATAGTCATCTTCTAGAGTAGGCCACCTTGCCTCTGGTGCTCATACTTAACCTGTTGGCAATTTAGACATCTCGCTACATACTTGACTATGTCCTTCTTCATCCACCGCCACCAATAATGCTTCCTCAGTTTGTGATACATCTTCGTAGCACCTGGATGAATAGAATATCGAGAATTGTGTGCCTCCTCTAGAATCTTTTCCCTCAGCCCATCAGTATTGGGAACACTTAGACGACCCCGGAGTCGCAGAACACCATCCTCGCCGATAGTAACCTCCTTGGCACCACCTCGTAGTATCGTCTCCCTGAGAACCAACAAGTGCGGATCATCAAATTGACGAGCCTTGATTTTCTCAAATAGTAAAGACTGGGAAACGACGCATGCAAAAACTCGGCTGGGCTCTGAAATATCCAACCTCACAAGTCTGTTAGCCAAGGACTGAATGTCCAATGCTAGTGGCCCCTCCTCTGCAGAAATGAATGCCAAACTACCCATACTCCCCGCCTTTCTGCTCAAGGCATCCATAACTACATTCGCCTTGCCCAGATAATAAAGGATGGTAATATCATAATCCTTTAGTAACTCAAGCCACCTGCGCTGCCTCAAATTGAGATCTTTTTGCTTGAACAAATGCTGCAAGCTGCGATAATCAGTGTAAACCTCACAGGATACCCGATAAAGATAATACCTCCAGATCTTAAGAGCATGAACAATAACGGCCAACTCCACATCGTGTACAGGGTAATTCTTCTCGTAGAGCTTTAGTTGACGTGAAACATATGCAATAACTCTCCCCTCATGCATCAATACACAACCAGGCCAACTCGTGAAGCGTCGCAATACACAGTATACATCACTGAACCGGAGGAAACACTAACACCGCTGCTAAAGTGAATGCAGTCTTGAGCTTCTGAAAACTCACCTCACAAACATCAGACTATCGGAACGGAGCACCCTTCTGGGTCAATCTAGTCAAAGGTGTTGCAGAGATGAGAAGCCCTCCACAAAACGGTGATAATAACCTATTAACCCCAAGAAGCTCCTGATATTAGTTGTCGTGGTATGACGAGGCCAACTCTGAACTGCCTCGATCTTCTTGGGATCTACCTTAATTCCCTCGCGTGATACAACATGTCCCGTGAATACCACAAAATCTAACCAGAACTTGCACTTGGAGAACTTAGCATATAGCTTCTGTTCCCGCAAGGTCTGAAGCACCACTCTCAAATGATGCTTGTGCTCCTCCATGCTACGCGAGTAGATCAAAATGTCATCAATGAAGACAATGACAAACGAATCAATATATGGCCTGAACACCCTGTCCATAAAATCTATAAATGTCGCTAGGGCGTCAGTAAAACCAAAAGACATCACTAGAAACTCGTAATGGCCATATCTAGTCCAGAAAGCAGTCTTCGAAACATTCGAATCCCAAATCTTCAACTGATGGTACCCCGATCTCAAGTTGATCTTAGAGAACACCCTGGAACCCTACAACTGGTCAAATAAATCATCAATACGTGGCAATGGGTACTTGTTCATCATGGTAACTTTGTTCAATTGGCGGTAATCAATGCACATCTGCATAGTCCCATATTTCATATTCACAAATAACACCGGTGCACCCCAAGACGACACACTCGGTCTAACAAACGACTTTGCTAGCTACTCCTCAAGTTGTTCCTTCAACTCCTTCAACTCTTTCGGATCCATGCGGTACGATGGAATAGAGATAGACTGAGTACCTGGAGCCAGATCAATACAGAAATCGATATAACGATCTGGTGGCATGCTTGGAAGATCAGAAGGAAACACATCAGAGAATTCCCGGACCACAAGCACCGAATCAATCGTCGAAGTCTCTGCAGTAGTATCCCGAACATAAGCTAGATAATCTAGACAACAGTTCTCGACCATGTGTTGAGCCTTCAGGAAAGAGATAACCCGACTAGATGCACTGACACACGAGCCCTTCCACTCCAATCTAGGCAACTCTGGCATCACCACTGTAACAGTCAGTGCATGGCAATCAAGGATGTCGTGATATAGAGATAACCAGTCCATGCCCAAGATGACCTCAAAGTCGGTCATATCGAGCAACAGAAGATCACCTCTGGTCTTATAACCACATAAAGTCACAATACAACACCGATAGATACGATCCAGAATATTAGAATTGCTCACTGGCGTGGACACATATACAGGAGTACCCAAGGACTCGCAAGAAACACATAGGAAATGAGCAAACAGAGATGAAACAGATGAATATGTAGACCCTTGATCAAATAGTACCGAAGCATCCCTATCGCAGATAGAAATAATACATGTGATCACGGCATTTGAGGCCACTGCATCTGGTCCGGCTGGGAAAGCATAGAACCTAGCTGGAGTGCCGACTTGCTGGCCTCCATCTGACTGGCTTGCAACTAGCTGACCTTTACCTGATTGGCTTCCACCTCTAGGGCGGCCCCTACCCACCTGCTCTCCGCCTTTGGGCGGCCGGACGCTGGTGCTATAATCATAGGCTGATGACCCTGCTGCACTACCTTGTCCCGAAGCCTGGGCAAAACTTTTTCATGTCGCCAAGATCCCCGCACTCGTAATAACCCCTCGAAGCGGTGGACTGCTGACCTGAAGACTGACCCTGATGGCCTGAATACCCACTAGAGGAACCTTGAATAGTTGGTGGACGGTAGGAGCTCTCTGGAATGGCACTGAAGTAGGGCTGCGCTGGAGCACCTCGAGAAGGCAGCGGTGCTGGATATGTGGGCCTGCTAGGCTGACCTCTCCCAAACTGACCTTTGCCCCTAAACAGAGCACAATTGAACCCTCCATAATAACAAAATCGGTTGTCTCATGGCGTTTCCTCTCGGCTCCGCTGAACACCCACAATCCTCCGAGCTATCTATACAACTAGCTCGTACGAAGTCCCCATCTCAACCTCTCGGGCCATAATGGCCTGGATACCGGAATGTAAACCCCCCAACAAACCTCTGCACTCTCTCTGCATCTGTGGGGAGTATCATAAGTATATGGAAAGACAACTCAGAGAATCTCGCCTCATAATCGGTCACTAACATCTGACTCTGCTAGAGCTGCTCAAACTGAAACCGCGACTCTTCCCTCTGAGAGGGTGGAATATACCTATCCATAAAGATACATTTGAACTGGTCCTAAGTCAAAGGAGGAGAACCTGCTGGTCTACCAAGAAGATAAGACTGCCGCAATCTATGGGCCCTACCTTTCAACTAGAAAGTAGTAAAGTCCACCCCATGGGACTCCAATATCCTCAGGTTGTGTAGTCTGTCCCTACACTGATCAATGAAGTCTTGGGGATCCTCATTTTGTTCACCTCCAAAGACAGGAGGGTATAGCTTGGTCCATCTGTCCAATAGCTTCTGCGGCTCGCCAGCTGCAGTTGGTCTGGGCTCAGGTATAGATGTTGCCACTGGCTGGGCTCTGCACACCGGTAGTGCACCGGGGGTCTTATATATGATAGCTGCATGCCCAGGAGCCTGAGCGGTAGGAGTGTGTGCTCCCCCTCTCGCCTGATATGTGGCTGGGTCTGCTGGAAATAAACCAGCCTGAGTCATAGAATCCATGAACCGCAACATACGGCCCATGACCTCCTGGAATCCCGCTGCAGACATGAAATCCGCTGGGGCTGGCCCTGCTACAGGCACCTTGCCCTGCTCCTCAATAATAGGATCCTCTACTAGATCCACTAGTGGCACAACTGGAGCAACTCTAGGATGCCCTAGTCCTCTACCATGAACTGGAGACCTCCCTCGGCCTCTAGCAACTGGGGGAGCAGCTCCTCCAAGGTCGGGAACATCTGTTACACGTCTTCTCACCATCTGTGAGAGAATAAAAGACAGACACTTAGTGCAACATCAACTACATGATAGGAGATGAAGAAAGAGTAGTATTCCTAAAACCCTATAGCCTCTCGAAGATAAGCACGGACGTCCCCGCGCTGATCCGCAAGAATCTATTAGGCATGCTCATAACTTGGGAGACCTATGTGAACCTAGTGCTCTGATACCACGTTGTCATGACCAATTTCCCTACAGGCCGTGATGGCGCCCAACATTGCCGCTTGGAAAGCCAACGGTGAACTAGCCATCTATTTGATCTTTTTAACATCTTTAAAATGATTGATTTTTAATTATTAAACAAGTGAGAAGTGAGAATTTTAATATAATAAAATGTAAACAATTATAAGAACAAGTGTAGTGAAATAAATACTCAGAATCATTAAGTGCCTACTAGTAATATTCCAAGACCTGGTGTCACAAGTGTATGAGCTACTAGAAGAATATACAAAATACTAGCTACTGTCTGAAATAAAGTAGACAGAAAGTAAATACAAAAGAAAGACTTCGGGTGCTGCAGAACGGGCTCAGTAAGCAGCTCACCACTAAGTCTCGGAGTATCAGTAGTGCGCGCCGGGATGAATACCAAATGCACTTGCCTCAGATCCTACACGGTTAATGCAGAAGTGTAGCGTGAGTACATAAACAACATGTACCCAGTAAGTATCAAGTCTAACCTAGAAGAAGTAGTGACAAGGGCTCAACATCAACACTTACTATGGGCCAACCAATAAAATACAGAAAATCTAAATAAGCATGGAATATGTAAACAATATAATAACTCATTAACCAGTAGTGAACAAATAATTCTACACTAAAAGTAACTTCCAAATAAATTTCTAAAAAGTAATAATTATAATTTCTTAAGCCATAACATAATATCAAGTGAACTTAAGCTACGAATATTATCACGCACGATTTATGCCGAGGTCGTACGGCCCGATCCCAATAATATATTGTGTGCACTGCCGAGGGTCGAACGACATGAACCATACATGCATCTATTAACCTGCCGAGGCGAACGGCCTGCTCCCATGAGAGAAGAGGAATTTACCTTGCTCGCGAAGAAACTTGCGACACGAGTGGACATGAATTTATCAAAGTTATTATATAATTCTTCAATTCTTTCCAAAAATAAGAAATCTATACTGGAGAATTTAAATCTTAGTATCCTTATTCTTAGCTCTATTTAAAACAATTAATGTGCAAGGTCGACATAATAGTTCAAACAAAGCATGATGTTAATCTAAAACTACCCGGACGTCTCATGAAATATAGATACACACAGGCTCTCGTCACCTAGTGCGTACCTAGCTCCCCAAACAAGTAATTCACAACAAATACACCTTAGGGGATGAGTTCCCTCTTACAAGGTTAGGCAACAGACTTACCTCATCCTCAAACTCACATCTGGTCCACAAATATACTTGAAATCTTCAACTCGGTGCCAAACAACCCGAAACTAGTCAAATGTTATATGAACTAATCAATACATGTTCAAAAGTTCATAATTTAACTATTAGAGTAATTACCCAACCCAAATTGGAAGATTCCTAAAATTCACCCCTAGGCCCACATGCCTAGATTCTGGAAATTTTTGAAGATAATTATTACCCATAACCTTACGAACTCAGATATATAATTTTTATCCCATTCCATAATCATTTTCGTGGTTAAATTTCATCTTTATCAAAAACTAGGTTTTTCAACTAAACCCATAATTTTAACAATTTTACATGTTAAAATGTACCCATAATCTATGTATTTAACTTACATTAGATAGAAATTACTTACCTCAACTAGCTGGTGAAAACCCCTTTCTAAGAGCTCCAAAAATCGCCCAAGAAATGCAATAAATGAACCTAAAATGTCGTAAGTCCCGACTTAAATGAAGGTTCTGCCCAACAGGTTTTCCTCTTCTGTGGTTCCTTCGCCGCATCTGCGGAAGGTTCATCGCAGATGCAGTCCTCCCTTAGCTAGCCTAAATCCGTATTTGCAGAATAATGGCTTGCTTCAGCGATGCCACTCTTGCGACAGACGAGCCGCACATGCACGCGCTCCCGCTTCTGCTGTACCTTGACCGCTTATACGGTCGCGCGTACATGCCCACCTTGTCCGTAGTTACGGTTTATAGGCTGCCTACGCTGGGTCGCTTCTGTGGGTGCTAGTTCCCTTCTGCGGGCTTGCACCTGTGGCTGCCCCTCTGCAGGTGCGATTACACCAGAAGCTGGGTGCTTCAGCTATTCAACCAAGGCCAAATGGCTTCCGCTCATCGTCTGAATGGCATCCCGGGCCCTCGAGGCCCCGCCCAAACATACCAACAAATTTGGAATCATGAGACGGACTTGCTCAAACCCTCAGAACACGGAAATCAACACCAAAACTATGAATCACCCCCCAAACCAATAGAATCAACTTAACAACTTAAAGTTCTTCCAACTTACTCCGAACGCGCCGAATCATACCTCAACTACTCGGATTGACACCAAATTTTGCGTGCAAGTCTTAAATCACCATACGGAACTATTCCCAGGCTCAGAATCCCAAATGGACCTCAATAACACCAAAACCTACTCCAAACCAAATTTAAAGAACTTTAAAACCTTCAATGAACCAACTTTTACTACTAAGCACCAAAACGCTCCCGTGTCATCCAAAACACGATCCAAACATACACCCAAGTCCAAAATCATCACGCGAACCTATTAGAACCATCAAATCCCGTGTAAGGTCCCGTAAAACTTTACCTAGAAACCTGAAACTTCGTGGTTCCCAGATAGGCTTATGGGTTAAAAATAGTAGAAATTCTTCACGGCAAGCTTGCTCACTGCGGCTCGGACTTTTTGGGTTGAACAGTACACGGAAGAGTTAAAGGAAAATATTTGGCGGAAGTGTACGTTTCTATGGCTCATTATGGAGCCGCATAATCACTCTATGGGCCGCAAAATGGCCGCAGAATGAGGCAGTCTTTTTGACCTTTTTTGATGTCATTATTTGCGGTCCATTATACGACCGCAGAACCATTTTGCGGACCGCACTCCGATCGCATATCAAACCTTGATATTTTTCAGATGGTAGTTCTGCGACGCATTATGCAATCACAGAACGGGTTTGCGGACCGCAGACTGGTCACAGACTGAAGCAGAAGATGTCAGCTCCGGAGGGCCAATTATGCGGACCACTTTGTGGACCGTAGGAGCATTATTCAATCGCATATGCGATCGCAGATCTATGTCGGGGCTTCTATTTTCTAATTTTTAAACCCGACCCTATTCCGTTAAAACACATACCATAGACTATTTTGAGCTCATTCCTGATATTTCTAGAGTGAGGGAGAGGATTCTTAGAGAGAGAGAATAAACTTCAGACTAATATCCAACAACTCTTGCTCAATCCTTGAAGATTATCAAGAAGGTCCTCATATTGAAGGTAAGAATCTATACCCCAGCTTTTAATTTAAAAAATTTAGTAAAAAGGGGATAGTTAGAAAGACAATTATTGGGTGTGGGGGTGGATATCTTGCATGTATGTATTCTTAAAGTATGTGGGGAGGTTGTGAGCTAAAGATAGCAAAGAATTGTGTGTGGTGTGGTGAAGTCTTTCATAAATGCACACTTGGTGGTTGATAAAATGCTCCAATGAGCTAGAACCATGATCATTTCCCTAATTTTAGTTCAATTTGTTATATTTCTAAAATAGATTGGTGTTGCTAAGATTCCCGGAATATTTTAAAGTGTAGGGGAGCTCAATTGAGGTATGTATGGCTAATACCCTTCTTCTTAGAATGGAATCCTACGGTGTTCACGTAATTGGCGTAAGCCCCCCCCCCCCCCTATTGATCATAGAGTTGCTATTCTGAATATGTTTGTGATGTAAGATATATGCTCAATGTGTAATCCAAATGCCTTAATGCTTCATCATGTTATCTTATCAATTGAGGATGTGTTCAAAATATGGAATATGTGTTAAAATGTTAGTACTTCAAGTCAAATTCGAATAATGATTGTTATGCCAAATTGTATGAAAAACCTTTATGTGCTTAGGATTCCCAAATTGCTCATATTTGTACTAATGTCTTAACTAATAGGCCTTAGTATTGTTGATGATGATAATAATGTTGAATGTAAAAAGGGAAACTAGAATTGTGAAATTTAGCCAAGTGCCATGAATGACTTTATAAATGAGGACACTCGTGCCAATGTATTGAAAAGATGTGAAAGAAACATGAAGTGAGATGACTCATTGAAAGGATGATTCTCGAGTGAGATGGCCTAGCCGATCGGGCAGTGATCGACGCTATGCCGTACATATGGTGGTTACTGTGCTGGAAATGGTAATCGAAATTGTGCATATGGTTGATGTCTCAAATGAGCAATCGGGTCGAGATCGGACTCCGTGTAAGAAAATGGTGGTATTGCGGATTGTGGCATATCGGCACTAAAGATTCCCCAACCTAATAAGATGGAAATTGACTTGAGAACTTATGTGATGTTTACTTGATGTTTTAGTGTTGTTTGAAGCTCTTATTGAATTTATGACTATTTCTACTTTGTATTATTGTTCATTCAATTGAGATGGTGTTTTAGCTTTACATACTAGTACTATTCGACAGTACTAACGTCCCTTTTGCAGGGGGTGCTGCATCTTTAAATAGATGCAGGTGGTTCCATAGCAGACAGTGTTGATCGTAGTTAGTGGTGCATCCTCTTCCCAGCAGACTCGGTGAGCCGCACTTCATCCCAAGGTCATGTATTGTATCTCTTGTTCATAGTGTTGTCAAGTTTTGAGGTATAGGCGGGGCCTTGTCGCCGGCACTATCTTAACACTCTTTTATATCTTTATAGGGACACTATATGGGTTGTATATGGATGTTAGAAAGGTCAACAAATTATGTTGTGTTTTAAACTTTGGTTCCACTCAATCATAAGGATGTGTGTATTTTGAAACTTAACAATGATGTAACGAATGAAATGATTTAGTAATGTATAAATGATCTTCCCATTATCTAATTAATGAAAACATGCCCTCTCTTGATCATAAGTGAGTCGGGTAGAAAGTGTCTGACAAGCTTGCCTGACTGGGTCCACTCGGTTGAGCGGCAGTCGCGCTCCCCGAGGATGGGGCGTGACATCCCGATTATGAGGTCGTTTACTAAAAATGTTGACTCAAGTCAAACTTAGCCCTTTTTAGCCAACATTAAGGAACCAAGTGTTTTGATTTCAACCTGAACCCTTCCAAGCCCAAACTAACCATCACTACAAGTCATAAAACAGTAAAAGAACATACAAGGAGTCTTATTTAGGGGAACGGGGATCTATAAAAGCAAAACGACCGGTCGGGTCGTTACAATAATGGCCTAAGATGGCTAAGTTTGACTTGAGTCAATATTTTGAGTAGACGGCCTGGTTACCGGCATTTGATGGTTCCAATAGGTTTGTATGATGATTTTGGACTTGGTCGTGTTTTCGAATCGAGTTTCGGGTGATCCGGGAGCATTTCAGCGCTTAATATTGTAAGTTGGAGCATTGAAGGTTTTAACTTTTTTTAAACTTTATTTGAAGTAGACTTTGGTATTCTGAATGTCTGTTTGGGATTGCGAGCCTAATAATAGGTCTGTATGGTGATTTATGACTTGTACGCAAAATTCGCATCATTCCGAGATGTCTAAGTATGATTCGTCGCATTCAGAACTAGTTGAAGAAGTTTGAAGTTCATAAGTTGATTAATTTGGTTTTGGGGTTCGATTCTTATTTTCGATGTTTTTTATGTGTTTCGAGGCATCGAGTAGGTCCGTATTATGTTTATGAACTTGTTGTACAGTTGGACGGGGTCCTGGGTGAGTTTCGAACCACCCGGAGCTAAGTTCAAATTTCTAAAATTTGTTGTTCTGTTTTCCTTCTTCACAAACACAGAGAAGGCCTCACGTTTGCGATGAAGGAAGGGGACTAAGGTAGACTTTGTTCTCTACGTTTGCGATATGGAGCTCGCGGTCGCAATGGTCTGGGTCACTGCCATCACGTTTGCGTACATGGGTCCGCCTTTGCATAGGAGAAATTAGGTCTGTGGGTCAGCTGGTCAATAGCCCTTCGCATTCGCGAAGGTGGGACCGCGTTCGCGTAGCTTTGGTCAGGCAAGCCTACGCGGTCGCGAGGCCTGTGTCACATTCGTGAAGTGCATTTTCAGGGGCCTTGGAAGGTTGCCTTCGCGATTGCGAGGGCATTTTCGCGATCGCGAAGAAGGAATGCATGAGCAGTGTTTTTTTAATAAACAAAACACTTCTCATTTTCACTTCTCAGCTGGTCAATTCTCTCATTTTCACTTCTCTTGGCCGACTTTGGAGCTCTTGGAGGGGGGTTTTCATCTAGCATTCTAAAGTAAGCATTTTCTTCATAATGTGGGTTTAATACATAGATTATGGGTAGATTTTAATATGTACATTGTGAAAATTTTAGGATTTTGTTGAAAAACCTAGGTTTTAGTACAAATGAGATTTGACTACGACAATTATTACGGAATTGAGTAGAAATTACATATTTGAGTTCGTAAGGTTATGGGTAACATTTATCTACAAAAATTTTCGGAATTCGGGCACGTGGTTCCGGGGGTAAATTTTAGGAATCTTCCAAATTGGCTTGGGTAATTACTCTAATAGTTAACTTATGAACTTGAGCATATATTGATTAGTTTGTATGACCTTTGGCCAGTTTTCAGATTGCTCGACACCGAATTGAGGCAATTAGTATGGTTGAAGAGCCGAGTAGTAGAATTGAAAGTGAGGTAAGTCTCTTGCCTAACCTTGTAAGAGGGAATTATCTCCATAGGTATTATTGTGACGACCCAAAGGGTCATTACCTATTTTCTTACTCATTACGTGCTTCCGAGGCCTTGAAAACCTCATTTGTGACTGCCTCAATTTGCGTGCGCAGTCCAGGCACGTAGCCGGAAAGCTTAAATATGAAATTCTTTGAAAAATTGATAAGTTTTGATATTAAAATGAATAAATTTGACTTTGGTCAACATTTTGGGTAAACGGATCCGGACCCGTGATTTGACGGTCCCGGAGGGTCCGTAGAAAAATATGGACTTGGACGTATGCCCGGAATCGAATTCGAGGTCCCGAGCCCGAGAAATGAATTTTTGAAAGAAATTTTTTTTCTGAAATTGTCAAGGAAAATTGAAATGATATTTGATTGGAACGTGTTGGTATCGGGCCCGTATTTTGGTTCAGGCGCCCGGCACAGGTCTTACATGTGTTTTAAGATGTTTCTGTAAAGTTTGGTTGGAATCGGACGTCGTTTGACGTGTTTCGGACTTAAAGTTAAATTTGAAAGTTAATGAAGTTTGAAGAAAAACTCTTGATTGAGGTTTGATCCATTGTTTCTGATGTTATTTTGGCGATTTGATCGCACGGTTAAGTTCGTATGATGTTGTTGAGTTAGTGCATGTGTTTGGTTAGGAGCCCCGAGGGCTCGGGTGTGTTTCGGATGTGTTTCGGGATGGTTTAGACTTAGAAAAACAAAATTGCAGAAAGTAGCAGTTCTGGTGTCTGATATTTTGGTCTATGCGATCGCATAGATACATCCGCGATCGCGTAGCTTAGCCACAACTCATTCAATGCGATCGCATACATCCTCCCGCGATCGCATAATGTTAAGTTGAGAAGCCCTTTATTTTCCTCTACGCGGTCGCATGGTTCTGTTCGCGACCGCGATGCCCGGCCTATTTCTTCTATGCGATCGCAGTGGCCTTTCTACGATCGCAATAGCCGACCTTCCTATCCCTATGCGATCGTATGACCTTCTTCGCGATTGCATAGAGCAAATTTCGCCCATTTATATTTTAATTTCCAAAACAGTGTTATTACGGGACTTCACCAAATTTTCACAAAAACCCTTCTTCTCCAAGCTCTTAGGCGTCCATAGAAATAATTCTTCATCAAGACCTCTTGGGTTAGTAATTCTTAGCTTATTTCCTTCCATTTCCTTCAATATCATTTGAAATCCTAAGCCCAAAACATGGAATTAAAGGTAGAAAATTGGGTATTTGGGTAGAGTTAGGGCTTTTTGAATTTTCTTGATTTAGACCTCGTTTTGGGGTCGAAATTTAAAAAAAAAAATTATATTCGGGCTCGTGGATGAATGGGTGATTTGATTTTGGATAAACAACATGTACCTAGTAAGTATCTAGTCTAACCTCAAAGAATTAGTGACGAGGGGTCGACTTCGAAACTCACTATGAACTAAGAATAATATATCAAAATATCTAAATAGGCATGGGCTATGTAATTGATAATGAAACCTCAATAACATGTAGTAAATAAACATTTTTGTCACAGATTGTAAATCCCAAATAAATTTCCATTATTTAATGATTTTTAAACTCTCGAGCCAATAAATTGATATCAAGTATAATTAGGCTCCAAGTATTATTACGCACGATTTATACCGAGGTCATAAGCCCGATCCAAAATACAAATATATTTACCGTGCACTGCCAAGGGTCGAATGGCACGAACCATAGACGCATCTAATCTACTGCCAAGGCGCTCGGCCCGCTCCCCAAGAAGAGAAGATACTCTATAATAGCCGATTTAAAGGTTATTAAGATGTTAATATACAAAGAAGCACAAATTCCTATTAACGGTCGAGTAACCCGTCAAAACTTAATTAAATGATTCGATCTTTTACAATTCCTCTATCGTGTTCCAATATAATTTAAGCACTTAAATTAACAAGTAGGGTGCAAACACCACAATTATATCATGATTTGGGTCCTAAACTACCCAGACATAAGCATAATTAGTAGCTACGCACGGACTCTTATCACCTCGTGCGTACGAAGCCCCCACAATTAGAAGCACATATTAACTCAAATCACCAATGAGGTAAATTTCCTCTTACAAGGTTAGAAAAGAGACTTACCTTGTCTCAAGTTCACTTTCAATCCACAACTATGCTTTAAATCCTCAACTCGGTGCCGAACAATCCAAAACTAGTCAAATGTTATATAATTTTATTTTTTTTAAGCAACTCGACTAGGCGATTGCCTAGGGCTAGTTTTTATATATATCAATAAGAAAAACAGAAAAAAATAATGTCTAGGGGGTCTTACAAAAAGAAAGAAATAAATTACATAGCCCCTATTATCAGAATTGAGTATGGTACTCAATAATGATATTACACAATTTCTGCTAAGTAAGAAACGAAAGTATACTTTAAAAACTAGCCACACTAAGTCTTTAGTCCTGGCATCCCTGTGTGATCTTGTATTGTTGCGCCAAATGTCATCTTCAACTTGCATGAATAGATTCAAAAGTTGTATCTCAGATTGTGAGTCCAGTAGGTTCATGACCATATCTTTCCAGTAATAAATGCCAAGAATTCAGTCCAAAATGTGCATTCTTCATCGTTCCAATTGATACTGCCTTGTCGCATGGGTGTTGTCTCATCTCTTCTTCGTGAGTGTTGTTGCATTTGTCATACCAATTCCATTCACCTAGTCCTCCCTCTTGATTTGAACAATTCAGAAAAGGTCCTGCCTTATCATAAACTAACACACAAACACACCTATCCTCTATAAAAGCTATTGCCCAGAATTTGTGCACGATGGTGAAGGTACACTATTTGTTGTTATTTGCGTGTGATTTTCAGCAGTTATTTGTAAGGACCAAATCATAACATCCATCATGGGACATTGTATTCATCCATAATGCATCCATTGGTCCCACATTTATAAGCAAAAAACACATACCTCTCATCGTTGCAACTGTAAAAAAATTGGGTTGTGCATCTCCCTTGCGTGTCATCAGCAGTCCTTTGTAAATTAGTCTCGTTACTATCTAAAGATTGCACCCCCAATTGCTCATGCCTAATGATCTACGGTACATATTTCCTAAAGACAATTGTACTACTGGAATTCCTTAGCATTTTCATTTGATCCTTCTTTTCCATGCTTGTGCATACCATGACTTCTCCTTCAAGGGAATGAGCACTAGGTGCTAATACCACCCATTGAATTTGAAGTACATGGTAAGGCATGGACACAGTAGCGTCCCCTGCAAAAAGGAAAACAAGGTTAGTATAAAGATGTTATATAAATTAATTAATACACGTTCATAAGTTCATATTCTAACTATTAGAGTGATTTCCCGACCCCAATTGAAGAATTCCTAAAATTCATTTCGGGGCCCAGCTCCCCGGATTCTAGAAATTTTCGAAGAAAGTTGTTACCCATAACCTCACGTACTCAAATATATGATTTTCACTCAATTCCATAACAAAGTGGTTAAATCCCATTATTATCAAAACCTAGGTTTTTCATCTAAACCCATAATTTTTACTAATTTACATGTTAAAATCTACCCAAAACCCATGTATTTAACTTACATTAGATAGAAATTACTTACCTCAAAGTGTTAGGTGAAAACCCCTCTCTAAGAGCTCCAAAAATCGCCCAAGGAATGCAATAAATGAACCCAAAATGCTTAAGTACAGACTTAAATGAAGGTTCTGCCTTCAGCGATTTTCGCATCTACGGTTACTAGGCCGCATTTGCGGTACCGCTTCTGTGGCACTAGGCCCGCTTCTGCGGAATTCCCCAGGCCCAGCGCTGGCCACTTCTACCGATAGGGTCCCGCTTCTGTGGAGCGCGTGCCGCTCCTGTGGCTTAGTCTGCTTCTGTGGTTTCCTCCATCGCGCATTCGCAGGTGTGCACAACCACCAGCATCTACGGTTCCTAGGCCACTTCTGCAGCTCATGGCTCTCTTCTGCGAGCTCGCAGCTACAGCTGGTCCTTCGCAGGTGCGATTACACCTGAAGCCTGGTGCTTCAGCTGCTACTGCTAAGTCCAAACTTGGTCCGTGCCTAGTCTGATTAACACCCGGGGCCCCTTGGACCCCGCCCAAACATACCAACAAGTTTGGAATCATAAAACGGACTCGCTCGCTCTCTCAGAACACGGAAAACAACATCAAAACTAAGAATCACACCCTAAATCAAATTGAATCAACTTATGAACTTCAAGTTCTTCCAACTTACTCTGAACGCGCAGAAACATACTTAAACTACTCGGAATGACACCAAATATTGCGTGCAAGTCTTAAATCACCATACGAAACTATTTCCGGTCTCAGAAACCTGATTGTACCTCGATATCACCAAATCTACTTCAAACCAAATTTAAAGAACTTTAAAACCTTCAAGGTGCCAACTATCAATATTAAGCATCGAAACGCTCCCGAGTCATCCAAAACCGGATCCGAACATACCCTCAAGTCTAAAAAATCACTATACGGAGCTATTGGAACCGACGAAACCCCATTCTGGAGTCGTCTTCACACAGGTCAAACTACGATCGACTCTTACAACTTAAACTTCAAACATAGGGACAATGTGTCCCATTCCACTCTGATACTCTCCTGAACCCGACACCAAGAACCCCGGCAAGTCATGTAAGCATAAAATGAAGTAGAGGGGACAATAAATAGGGGATCGGGGATAATACTCTCAAAACGACCGGCCGGGTCGTTACTTCCTCCCCCTCTTAAAGCAATCATTTGTCCTCGAACGAGTATAGAGACATACCTAAAGCGGTGAAAAGATGAGGGTAACGGATGCGCATATCATGCTCGGTCTCCCAAGTCGCCTCCTTGACTGGTTGACCCCTCCACTGAACCTTCAATGAAGCAACGTTTTTAAACCTCAACTTTCCAACCTGCCTGTCCAAAATGGCCACCGGCTCCTCAACATAAGACAAATCCTTGTCCAACAGGACTGAGCTGAAATCTAACACATGAGACGGATCGCCGTGATACTTCCGGAGCATAGAAACGTGGAATTCTATATGAATTCTTGATAGATTGGGAGGCAAGGCAAGCTCTTAAGCAACCTCCCCAACTCGCCGCAACTCCTCGAATGGGCCAATAAACCTTGGGTTCAGCTTGCCCTTCTTCCCGAACCTCATAACACCCTTCATGAGTGAAACCCGGAGCAAGACCCGCTCCCCAACCATGAATGAAATATCGCAAACCTTCCGATCCGTATAACTCTTTTGTCTGGACTGGGCTGTACGAAGTCGATCCTGAATCACTTTAACCTTTTTCAAAGAATCCTGAACCAAGTCTGTACCCAATAGCCTAGCCTCGCCTGGCTCGAACCAATCCACTGGAGATCGACAGTGCCTACCATACAAAGCCTCATACGGTGCCATCTGAATGCTCGACTGATAACTGTTATTGTAGGCAAACTCCGCAAGTGGCAAGAACTGATCCCAAGAACCCCCAAACTCCATAACACATGCACGGAGCATATCCTCCAATATCTGGATAGTGCGCCCGGAATGTCCATCCGTCAGGGTGAAATGATATGCTCAACTCAACTCGAGCACCTAACTCATGTTGTACGCCCCTCCAGAACCGCGATGTAAATTGCATACCCCGGTCAGAGATGATAGATATCAGCACGCTATGAAGCCCGACAATCTCGCGAAAATAAACTCGAGCCAGCTACTCAGAAGAATAAGTAGTCATTAGTGGAATGAAATGAGCTGACTTGGTCAACCTATCCACAATCACCCAAACTCGTCGAACTTCCTCTAAGTCCGTGGGAGCCCAACAACAAAATCCATAGTGATCCGCTCCTATTTCCACTCCGGAATCTCTAGCTTCTGAAGCAATCCACCTGGCCACTGATGCTCATACTTCACCTGCTGACAATTGAGGCACCAAGCTACATACTCCACTATGTCCTTCTTAATCCTCCTCCACCAATAATGTTGCCTCAAGTCCTGATACCTCTTCGCGGAACCTGGATGAATGGAGTACCACAAACTATGATCCTCCTGGAGAATCAACTCATGCAAACCATCTACATTAGGCACACATAGCCTGCCCTGCAACCTCAATGCACCATCATCTCAATTAGTGACCTCCTTGGTATCACCGTGTTGAACCGTTTCCTTAAGGAAAAGTAGATGGGGGTCATCATTCTAACGCTCCTTGATACGATTATAAAGAGAAGACTGAGAAACCAAAAAAGCCAAAACTCGACTCGGCTCAAAAACAACCAATCTAACAAACTGGTTCGCCAAGGACTTAACATCCAATGCCAATGGCCTCTCTGTTGTTGGTAGATATGTTAAGCTACCCAAACTCTCCGTCCTGCGAATCAAGGCATCGGCCACCCCATTGGCCTTCCCAGGATGGTATAGAATAGTGATATCATAGTCCTTAAGCAGCTCTAACCACCTCTGATGACGCGAGTTAAAATCTTTCTGTTTGAACAGATGCTGCAAACTCCGTTGATCGATGTAGATCTCACAAGGGACACCATACAAATAGTGCCACCAAATCTTCAAGGCATGAACAATAGCTACTAACTCAAGGTCATGGACAAGATAGTTCTTCTCATGCACCTTCAGATGTCTAGACGCGTAGACAATCACCCTACCATCCTGCATCAACTCCACGCCTAGACTAATATGCGACGCATCATAATATACAGTATAAGACCCCGAACCTGTAGGCAATACCGATAATTGGGCTGTAGTCAAAGCAGTCTTGAGCATTTTAAAGCTCTCCTCACACTCCTCTGTCCACCTGAACGGAGCACCCTTCTGGGTCAGCCTGGTCATAGGTGCTGCAATAGATGAGAAACCCTCTACAAATCGACGGCAATACCCTGCCAAACCAAGAAAACTCCGAATCTCTGTAGCTGAGGACGGTCTGGGCCAACTCTGCACTACTTCAACCTTCTTTGGATCCACTTTGATCCCCTCACTCGACACTATGTGACCCAAAAATGCCACTAAATCTAGCCAGAACTCACACTTTGAGAAGTTTGCATATAACTTCTTTTCTCTTAAGGTCTGTAGCACAGTCCTCAGGTGTTGCTCATGATCCTCCCAACTCTGGGAGTACACCAGAATGTCGTCAATAAACACAATGAAGAATGAGTCAAGATAGGGCCGGAATATACTGTGCATCAAGTGCATGAATGTTGTTGGGGCGTTGGTCAGCCTAAATGAACCCACAAGGAACTCGTAGTGACCATAACGAGTCTTGAAAGCAATCTTTGAGATATCTAGCTCCTGAATCTTCAACTGATGATAGCCTGAATGCAAGTCAATCTTGGAAAACAATCTAGCACCCTGTAACTAATCAAATAGGTGATCGATATGAGGAAATGAATACTTATTCTTCACTGTAACTTTGTTCAATTGGCGATAATCAATGCACATGCGCATATAACCATTCTTCTTCTTCACAAACAAGACTAGAGCACCCCAACGCAACACACGGGGCCGAATGAAGCCCTTATCAAGCAACTATTGAAACCGCTCATTTAAGTCCTTCAACTCAGGTGGGTCCATACGATATGGAGGTATAGAGATGGGCTGAGTGCCCGGTAACAAATCAATACCTAAGTCGATATCCCTGTCGAGCGGTATGCTCAGAAGATTCACTGGAAATACATCTGGATAATCTCTTATTACCGAAACTAACTCAAAGGTAGGGGTATCAATACTAACATCTCTCACATATGCTAGATACGTACCACACCCCTTCTCAACCATTTTCTAAGCCTTTATAAATGAAATAACTCTGCTAGGAGTATAATCTAAGGTACCTCTCCACTCTAACCATGGTAATCCTAGCATAGCCAGCATCACGTTCTTGGCATAACAATCAAGAATAGCATAATAGGGTGACAACCAGTCCATGCCCAAAGTAATATCAAAGTGTACCATACTGAGCAATAATAAATCAGCTATGGTCTCAAAACCACTAAGAACAACCAAACACGACTGATAAACATGGTCAACAACAATAGAATCTCCTACAGGTGTAGACACATAGACAAGAGAACTCAAAGAATCACGGGATACACCCAAATATGGAGCAAAATAAGATGACACATAAGAATAAGTGGAGCCTGGTTCAAATAAGACTGATGCATCTCTTTGAAAGACCGAAACAATACCTATAATAACAGAGTCAGATTCAACTGCCTCGATCCAAGCAGGAAGAGCATAATATCTGGCCTGGCCTCCCCCTCTAGGGCGACCTCTACCTGCCCGACCTCTACCTCGAACTGGTTAAGTAGGTGGAGTGGTAGCTGGCGCTGTAACTATAGCCTGAGAACCCGGTGGAGCACGTGATGTCTGAGTAGTCTGTGGAGGTGCACCCCTCCTAAGTCTGGGCCAATCCCTCACTATATGATGAGTGTCACCACACTCTAAAGAAGCTCTCAGAGGACGTGGCTGTTGTGGCTAGCTCGGGCCTGATTGGCTGGAATGACCGATGAAAGCACCCCGCGCAGGAGGTGTGCTAGACACCGAAGGTGCATAATAGGGAGCCTGAGGCCTAGGAGTGGCCGGAATACCACTAGCTGTTGGAAGTGCTGAATGAATAGGGCGACTCACATAGCCCCTACCATGGCGAGCTACAGCTGGGGCACGAGTACCACTATAAGTGCCAGACTCTCGAGACCTCTTGGTCTCTCTCTCCCGGATTAGAATACCCTCCAAACTCCTAGCAATCCCCACTAGCTGCTAGTATGCGATGTCTATTTCCAACTCTCAAGCCATGCTAAATCTGATGCTGGGGTTGAACCCCTCGATGAACCGACGTACCCGCTCTCTAATAATAGCAACTAAGGCTGGTGCATGTCTAGCCAAATCACTGAACCGGACCACATACTCCGACACATTCATAGAACCCTGGTGTAACTGCTCAAACTCTGCGCGCCATGCATCTCTGAGACTCTGGGGAACTACTCCGTCAAGAACAAATCCGAGAACTGAGTCCAAGTGAGCAAAGCTGCCTCGGTCGAACTACCCAACTCATATGGACTCCACTACTCGCTCCCTTAAGATGGAACGTAGTGAAAGAAACCCCACTAGACTCTGCAACACCCATAGTATGGAGGAACGGTAGCACTCCTCAAGAAAACCTTGGGCATCCTCTGATGCCAAGCCACTGAAAGTAGGAGGGTGGTACTTCTTGTACCTCTCGAGCATGCGCTGTTCCTCCTCAGAAACTGCTGCCCTACCCTCAGGCTGGACTGAGGCTACCGGCAGTACTGGTATGACCTCTGGAACCTGGTCGATCTGAACCCGCTACTCTAGGGTACGGGCGACGGGAGCTTGTGCTTCTCCCCCAGCCTGAGATGTGGCAGGAGCAAGTGGGATCAACTCTGCCTGGGCTAATGTGCCGAACATGCTCAGAAATTGGGCAAGGGTCTCTTAAAGAGCTGGTGCAGTAACAGGCGTTTCAGGTGCCTGTGCTCCCATTGGAGCTACTGTTGGCTCCTCTGTAGCAGCTCGTGCGGGTGCTCTGGCTGCACCACAGGGACGTCCTCGGCCTCTACCCCGGCCCCGGCCTCTCGTGGCTCCAGCAGGGGGCGCGGGTGTCTGGTCCTCTGATTCGGCTGTACGTGTCCTCACCATCTATAAGAGAATAGAAAGACAGAAGTTTAGAATCATGAAGTCAACAAATTTCACATGACAAGGAATTAAAAAAGTGAAACTTTTTCCTAACAGTTCCATAGCTTCCCGAAGATAAGTACAGACGTCTACGTAGTGATCCGCGAGACTCTACCAGACCTGTTTGTGACTCATAACACCTATGAACCTAGAGCTCTGATACCAACTTGTCACGATCCAAATTTCCCTCCGTAAGATGTTGTGACGGCACCTAGTCTCTAAGACTAGGTAAGCTTAACAATTGCATAAAAAGGAACTGAAGTAACGGATAAAATCTCAACATTAACAGACAAATATATATAACTGAAAAATGTCGCTCCATGTACAAGTAAAATATACAACTCTGAGTATAAACAACTCCCAAACCCGGTTGTCACAAGCCACAAGCTCTAAGGAATGTACTAATTGTCTCTATACATCAACATCTAAGAGAATAAAGGAGAACAACATAATAAGGATAGAAAGAGACTCTGACGTCTGCGGACGCGGGTGATAAGTGGGGATTTTGACTACTTATTAGCACTTTCTAGTTTTCGTTTTAGTCCAAAAATGCTTAATTGTATTCCCGAAAACTAATGAAATATACTTAAGGAGTATTGTAAAATGAGCCACAAAGATGAAATCCAACTCAAGGAGTGATTTGAATTGAAGAACAAAATCAGGCAAAAAGGCTAATCTGCGGACCACAGAATTCCTTCCGCGGCTGCAAAATGCAAAGGAAATCCAACAGAGCCTTAGAACAAAGTGCAGGCCCCACAATTATTATGTGACTGCAGAATCTATGTCATAGCTCTATTTCAGAGAAGTCTCATTTCAGGCCTAAAGGAAATGCGGACCGCACAATTATTGTGCAGCCGCAGAAGTCATCTATGCGGCCGCACTCAGATTTTTGCGGTCCGCAGAAGGGCCCTATGCAGCCGCACTCAGTTTTATGCGCCGCAATCCTGAATTATGCGGCCACAGACTCTAACTTATGTCAAGATTCAAGCGAAGTGCGGACCACACATGGAATTGTGCGGCCGCAGAACCTCCAAAAGGGCATTTTTGTTCGAAAATTCCAGCTTTGTATAAATAGACTTCTTTCACGAAATTAGGTGAAGTTTTGAAGTTTGAAAGACCAGTATCAATTTCTTCTTACTCTTATAGGCAACTATAGTTTAGTTTGGTGATTTGACATTGGATTTTTGTCTTATAACCTTTTAATATGAGTTTAATTATCTTTTCTTCTCTATCTTCTTCATTACCCATTATGAGTAGCTATATTTTTATCTAGGTTGTGACCCAACCCTAGTATGTAAACCTAATGGGTGTTTAATTTATGGCTTGTTTATGGTTGGGTGTTTGTTATTTAGCCTTGTTCAACGCCATATGTAGAATTAATGGTTGCAAATAATAGTTCATGCCTATTTGACTTAGTCTCTACTTGAGAAAGAGAGACTTAGTATAGGGAAACTTGGCTAACAAGAATTCGGGATTAAATCAAGAGATTGATAGTCCCAATTAAAGGGTTGAACCTAGAGATAGTAAAACCCGACTTGATCATTTTATCAACCGTTTTGTTCAATAGCCATTTGGACTTGAGAAAGCAAAAATTGGGCAAAATCACTATCTTATCGAGAGGTATTGAGTGGGTAATTGAGTATTGATAGCTATAGTTCAAACTCATATACCGTAATATATACTCCTAAATCCCAATCTCATAGCTCTCTGTGGATTCGATCCCGACTCCTAGTTGGGTATTATTATTGCAATCGACTATTTCATATCCTCGAATAGAGGTGTGATTTGGACGAGATCAATTTTTGGTGCCATTGCCGGGGAGGTAAAAACAGATTTAACTATATATTTGGTTTTGTGTTTGAATTGTCTTCTTTTCCTTCCGTGTTACTAATCTTTTTGGTGAAACAATTGTAGGTGAATAATGGCTCTCAACAACAATGATCCTCTTGGAAACATGCCTATGGGGGATGTGGACGTGGAAGATGATCAAGTCCAAGAGGTTCCTCTTAGCAAATAGATGAGGCCGACCACCTCAAGACATGTTACCGTTCGACCCCCTCCTCCATAAAGAGCGGCTCCATACCGGGTGTTGCCAAATGAAGGATACGCAAGTGCCATAGTACCGCCCCGTATTAGGATGGGCAACTTTCAAATCACAAATGTTATGCTTACATTGTTAGAGCAACGGGGATTCTTCACCGGGGCTCCAAATCAAAATGTGTACAAACACTTGAAGGGGTTTGTGGACACTTGCTAGGGGAGTAAACGAACGAACGTCCTCGAGGATGCTTTACGGCTGAGGCTATTTCCTTTCCCTCTACGGGGGAAGGCCTTGGATTGGTTAGAGAGGTTGCCAAATCATTCTATCGATACATGGGATGAATTGGCCGAGAAATTCATTTCCAAGTTATTTTCTCCCGGACATATGGCTACTCTTAGGGATGAGATTCTAGCTTTCAAACAAGAACCCAATGAATGGTTGCATGAGATATGGGAGAGGTACCGAACTATGGTGAAAGAGTGCCCAAACAATGACATGACGGAGACTATGATTCACCAAACTTTCTATAGGGGGATCAATACTACCAATCAATGCGTGGTCAACCAACTTGCCGGTGGAAATTTCATGACAACGGCATATGCGGAAGCTTGTGAGATTCTAGATGAAATGGAGGACACTTCATAGGCATGGCAAATAGAGCAAACTTTCCTCAAGGTGATCCAAATGTGATTCACTTGCATAAAGAATTACATGATCATGAGCAAGCAATTGCCGAGTTGACCGCCATAATGAGTCAACTAGCCAAAGCTCAACTTCAACAAGTGAAAGGTCCCAAGCAAGTAAATACAATGGAGGGAGTTGGTATGATGGTAAACAAGAGAAGTTAAAAGGGTCCTCAAGTGCAAAACCGTGTGGATAATTTTGTGCAAGATGATAGTGGATTTGATCAAGATGAGTCGTACAATAAACAAAAGGAGGAAGTACAATATGTGAACAACTTCCAAGGGAAAAGAAACAACAATCAAGGCCCAAATAAAAAAATGGAAACCTCAAGGAAATCAAGGGAATTGGAATTCTAACAACCAAGGTAATTGGAACAACCAAAACAACCAAGGGAATTGGAACAATCAAAACAATCAAGGAAATTGGAATGGTCAAAATAACCAAGGCAATTGGAGTGGCAATAATCAAGGATATTGGGGAGACAACAACCAAGGAGGGTGGAAGAATAACCAAGGAAATTGGGGGTCGGGTTTTCAAAGGCCCCCGATGTATCAACAACCAAGAAACCCGCCTCCTTATCCTTCCCAAGGTCCAAGTTCTTCCAACAATGAGATGGGCCGAATTGAGAACATGTTCAAACAAATGATGGAGAAGAATGCTGACTCCGATGCTCAGCTAGTCTCTCACAACACTTCAATTCGCAATTTGGAAGTTCATTTGGGGCAAATCTCGCAAGCTTTAAACATTCGTCCTAAGGGGTCAGTACCAAGTGATACGATGGTGAACCCAAAGGGTGGGAACAACACGGGACATGCCATGGTCGTTACTACAAGTAGTGGAAAAGGTGGGAATGCAACCACCTCAAGTCAAAAGAAAATTATGGATGATGAACAATTGGTACAAGAAGATGAAACGCCAATCAATGAAGTGCAAGCAAATGATGACGTGAGAATTGATATGGATGACAATGTGGAGGACACTCATGAGGAAGTGAACCAATCTAGGGAACATATTGTTTACATACAGGAACTGGTAGTGCCAAAGGCTAAAGGAACCAATGCCAAGGCCTCCTTCTCCATATCCTCAAAGGCATGCCAAGTAAAATGGAGAGAACCAATTTAAAATGTTCATTGACATGATGAAGAATCTATCAATCAACGTGCCATTTGTTGAGGCTTTGGAGCAAATGTCGGGTTATGCAAAGTTCATGAAGGACTTTATGACAAAAAAGAGATTGATGAATTGTGAAACTATAAAGATGACTCAACAAGTGAGTGCAATTGTGCACTTAATGGCTCTTCAATTGGAAGATCCCGGCGCTTTCACAGTCCCTTGTACTATTGGGAGTCCCGACTTTGCTAAAGCTTTATGTGATATTGGGGCAAGTATCAACTTGATGTCCTACTCGGTTTTTAAAACTTTGGGAATTGGGCAACCAAGACCCACCTCTATGAGATTACAAATGGCGGATCGTACAATGAAGAGACCGTAGGGTATCATTGATGATGTGTTGGTTCGTGTTGATAAATTTATCCCCCCGGCAGATTTTGTTATTCTTGATTGTGAGGTTGACTATGAGGTGACGATCATTCTTGGGAGACCTATCCTTGCTATGGGGAATGCTCTAGTTGATGTTAAATCTGGAGAACTTACTTATCGGGTTGGTGATGAGAAAGTGGTTTTCCATTTGGTTATGAGAAAGTGGTTTTCCATGTGTGCAAGTCTATGAGGCAACCAAATAGCAATGAGGTGTGCTCGTTTGTGGACCTGGTGACCGATGTGATCATTGATGAAACAAGTGTCGTGATGAATGTTGATGATACTTTAGAGGCCGTATTGCTCAATTGTGATGATCAAGAAATGGAAGGTTACGTGGATTGTGCGAATGATTTGCAAGGAATGGGGTCGTACACTTATGAGCCCCGCAAATTGTCCTTAGATCTTGAGAATAGAACCACTCCTCCAACAAAGCCTTCAATTGAGGAGCCTCCCGTTTTGGAGTTGAATCCATTTGCCTCCACATCTTCGGTATGAATTTCTTGGCCCTTCTTCTACTTTACTGGTTATTCTTTCCTCTTGTTTGACTAACGTGCGGGTAAATTCCACATTGACGGTGCTACAAAAGAGGAAGAAAGCTATTGGATGAACTTTGGAGGATATTCGAGGGATAAGCCCCGCATTTTGCATGCACAAAATTAACTTGGAGGAAGGTGCCAAACCATCTATTGAACATCAAAGGAGACTCAATGAATCCATGCAAGAGGTTTTCAAAAAGGAGGTCATCAAGTGGTTGGGTGCCGGGGTTGTGTACCCCATTTTTGATAGTTCGTGGACTTCTCCGGTTCAATGTGTCCCAAAGAAAGGGGGCATGACAGTGGTCTCCAATGACAAGAACGAGTTGATTCCTACAAGAACGGTGACTGGGTGGAGAGTGTGTATGGACTATCTCAAGCTCAACAAAGTCACAAGGAAGGATCATTTTCCACTTCCCTTCCTAGATCAAATGCTTGATAGATTTCCGTCCATGTTTTCTATTGTTTCCTTGATGGGTATTCCAGCTAAAATCAAATTCTATTTGCTCTGGAGGATCAAGAGAAGACTACTTTCACACGTCCTTATAGTACTTTCGCATTCTCGTAGATGCCATTTGGGTTGTGCAATGCACTGGCGACTTTTCAAAGGTGTATGATGGCTATCTTCACGGACATGGTGGAGGATTTTCTTGAAGTCTTCATGGATGACTTTTCTGTGGTCGGGGATTCTTTTGATGATTGCCTAGCAAATTTGAACAAAGTATTGGAAAGAGGTAAAGAAACAAATTTGGTGCTCAATTGGGAGAAGTGTCATTCATGGTTGAGGAAGGCATTGTCCTTGGCCGTAAGATCTCAAAGAATGGCATTGAAGTCGACAAGGCAAAGATTGAGGTGATTTCTAAACTTCCACCTCCAACTTCGGTCAAAGGCGTGCGGAGTTTCTTAGGCCACGCGGGATTTTACCGGCGTTTCATCAAGGACTTCTCTAAAGTGGTAAACCCGTTGTGCAAGCTTTTGGAGAAAGATGCCAAGTTCCATTTCAATGATGATTGCATGAGATCCTTTGAGTTGCTAAAGCTCAAGTTGACTTCTACTCCCATTATTACTGCTCCAAATTGGAGTGTTCCTTTTTAGCTTATGTGTGATTCTTGTGATGTAGCAGTGGGGGCCGTTTTGGGGCAACGTATCAACAAAATCTTTCATCTGGTTTATTATGCAAGCAAGACCATGAATAGTGCCCAAGTCAACTACACTATTACGGAAAAAGAGCTCCTTGCCATTGTGTTTGCTATGGAAAAGTTTCGCCCATACTTGATGGGTGCAAAAGTGATTGTTCATACGGATCATGCGGCACTTTGCTATCTCATGACCAAGAAAGATTCTAAAGCCCGTTTGATGAGATGGATACTTTTATTGCAAGAGTTTGACATTGATATCCAAGATTGGAAAGGAAGCGAAAACCAAGTGGCGGACCATTTGTCTCGTTTGGAGGAGGAGGGCAGGCTTCATGATGGCCTTGAAATCAATGATTCCTTCCCCCATGAGAAACTTTTGGCTATTTCTAGAGATGCCTTGGTTCGCGGATTAGGCAAATTATCTTGTGAGTGGTATCATTCCGGTTGAGTTCTCTTCAAACCAAAGGAAAAAGCTCAAACGGGATTGTCAAGACTACTATTGGGATGAACCGTACCTCTTCCAAATTGTTACGGATGGAGTGATTAGAAGATGTATAACGGAGGAGGAACAAAGTAAAATTCTTGGGGCATGTCACTCTTTGCCTTATGGTGGTCACCATGGTGGAGCAAGAACAGCGGCCAAAGTGTTAAGCTACGGTTTCTATTGGCCCACTCCCTACAAGGATGCAAGTGAGCTTGTCAAGCGTTGTGATGAATGCCAAAGGGCCGGAGGAATCTCAAAAAAAATGAAATGCCCCTCACCACCATCTTGGAGATTGACATTTTTGATGTGTAGGGTATTGACTTCATGGGTCCATTTGTGAGCTCTTGTGGAAACACATACATCCTAGTCGCGGTTGATTATGTGTCTAAATGGGTTGAGGCCATTGCTTTTCCCAACAATGAAGGAAGGAGTGTGGTGGCATTTTTGAAGAAGAACATCTTTACAAGATTTGGAACTCCAAGGGCTATCATAAGTGATGGGGGTTCGCATTTTTGCAACAAGGCCTTCGATACCTTACTCACCAAGTATGGTGTCACTCATAAAGTGACGACCCCTATCATCCTCAAGC
This sequence comes from Nicotiana attenuata, assembly GCF_001879085.1. Classification (NCBI taxonomy): domain Eukaryota; kingdom Viridiplantae; phylum Streptophyta; class Magnoliopsida; order Solanales; family Solanaceae; genus Nicotiana; species Nicotiana attenuata. Next base: position 259,360 of record NW_017670347.1, read on the forward strand.
AAGTGGTCAAGTGGAAGTCTCCAACTGGGAGATAAAGAGTATTTTATCAAAGACAGTGAATGCCAACCGGACGAATTGGTCAAAGAAACTTGATGTTGCTTTATGGGCTTATAGGAGGCCTTACAAAACACCGATTGGAATGTCTCCATACCGGTTGGTGTTCGTGTTAGCTTGCCATCTTCCGATGGAACTTGAGCATAAGGCCATGTGGGCTTTGAAGAAGTTGAACCTTGAGTGGGATGTCGCCCCAAACATAAGGGTGGCACAATTGAATGAGCTAGATAAGTTTGGATACCATGCATATACAATTTCATCCTTATACAAGGAGAAGATGAAGTACCTCCATGCCAAGTACATTCGGAACAAGGAGTTTAAAGAATGTGATCTTGTGTTGTTGTTCAATTCTTGGTTACGGATGTTTTCGGGAAAGTTGAAGTCTAAATGGAGTGGCCCGTTTGAGGTTGTTGGTGTGACACCCTTTGGTGCATTGGACTTGAAAAATAAAAGTGATGAGGTGTTTAGAGTCAATGGGCACCGGGTGAAGCACTATCTTGGAAGAGTTGATGATGGCCACGTCGTGGCGGTTCTTCTTTTCAAGTGATTGGTAATCTTCGTCGTACCGCGATGTTAAATCAGGCGCTTCTTGGGAGGCAACCCATGTGTATTTTTCTTTTTCTTTTCCTTCTTATTTAGATAGGTCTTGTTTTTTACTAACTGGTTTTGAAGTGTATGCAGGAATGAGGGTGCTTTGCACGGACTATTCCCAGAAATTGTTTTTGCTAAGTACAAAAATTGTGCGGACCGCACAAATTTGAGTGCTACAGCAGAATGGAATCTGCGGCCGCACAATTCTTGTGCGGACCGCACAACTGGAAAAACAAAATTGCATACTCTCTAAAGTTTGTCTATCAGAAAAAAGGCCAATCTGCGGCCGCACTCAAAAATGTGCGGACCGCAGAATCATCAAAAGGTAAAATGGTATCAGGTAAAGGAGTGTGGTTGCACATGAAATTGTGCGGACCGCACGCATCTCTTGAACCCTTGCCAAATTGTGTTAAGTATAAATAGAAGGCTTTATTATCCTGTTAAACTTTACACACTCTATACTTTCACAAAGGTAAAAGCACAATGCACTCATCTGATTCAAGCTTCTCACATGCATTTCATCATCTTTAATCTTCCTTAGCATCATTTTATCACTGGTATGCTCAATTCATCCTTAAATCTTTTCAATTTTCTTAATTTTTGATTAGTTTAGTTCTTTTTAGACCTAATGTAAAATTCAACATCATGTGAGCTTAATTTCATGTGGGTAACTTCATACTTACTAAATAGGGGATGGGTAAACTAGTTATCATGTTTAATTGGTATTACCTTGTCAAATTTTCGCTTAGAAGTTAAGAACCCTAAGCTTACTGCCGATTTGATTTGAATTGTGCGGTCCGCAGATCCTTAAGTTTAGGGCAGTTGTGTTAGCTGATTATGCGAATTGCACTCAAAATTGTGCGGTCCGCAGAAAAGGGTGTGCGGTCGCAGATCGATCAATTCTCTGTCTTCAGAGAGTTGACATTTCTGAGATGTTGTTGTGCGGCCCCACTAAAAATTATGCAGTCCGTACTCCAATTTTGCGGTCGCACAAGAAATTGTACGAACTGCATAATCATGGTTGTGGCCGTACTTCAAAATTGTGTGGTCCGCTCTTTCCCATCTGCGTTCGCACTCATAATTGTGCGGACCGCACTTCTTTACCTGCATTTGGTTTTTCTACAATTGTCTACAACTGTCTTATACTTTGAGCAGTGAACTTAACTGAATTCTGTTTCTATGAATTACAGACAATGGCTATATCTCGTGTTAGAGGTGATACACCCAAAGGGAGAGGTGAACCCTTCCCGAGGCCAAGGTAGGGATAACTTGCCACGAGCAGTGCAAAGAGAAATATCAAAGAAAGCTACGCCTGCTGAATCCAGCTCATATGTCCCATCTAGGGAAGCATCAGAGGGCAATTCAGTGCAAGAGCAGCCCGATGCACAGTCACAGCCTAGATAGTTTCCGGGTAGATTACAGCTTAGAGATGAGTCTTCCACCTCAGCTAGTTCTTCTGAGGGTTCGGAAGATGACAACAAGGGTTCAGATCCCTCTTCCTTACATGCCCCTGCTTCACCAATTCCAGTTGACGATGATGATGATATACCTGATGACGGTTGAGGGGGTGATACCCGAGTTGCCAGCCTTGAGAGGTCGAAGAAGAAGGAAGTCTGGGAAGACAGATTCGTGAGCCTGACTACTTTCAACAGGTTCTGAGAATAGTGGACTCAAATATCGCTCACTCTCGAGCGCCAATTTGATTTGAGAGATTTGTATAGTTACACCCCGAACGTGGCAAGACAGTTTTAATAGAGAAAAGAGTAGACATGTTTCACTCAAAGCGTGGTGGACACCAAGGAGCACTTAGTCCGGAACTCTACGCCAATGTGGCGCATGTCAAAAAGGGGACTAAGGTGATGAAGGTGAGGAATTTGAAAGTTAGATTTGATCAAACCTCCCTGAACACATACTTGGGGCTCGGGGATGTGGAGCCGGTACAATATCTGGAGAAGTTTTGAAAGGGTTATGCGGCTCGCCCTTGGTTAGCCGAGATATTCACAGCCCCAGGACCACCACCACCATGGATCACAGCAGGGGTTCCCATTCAGCGAAACACCCTCAATTTTGAAGCTAAGGGTTGGCAGACATTTGTATGCAGTCGGATAGACCCAAGCCGGAATGAAAACATTCTTCCAATCCCTCGGGTAGTCTTAGTTGCCTCCATCATGGTCGGGTACCCAATAAATATGGGTGTCATCATGTCGGCCACCATGTCTCTGATCGGCAGGCAGGGTGAAATTTCCTACCCGTATCTCAACACCATCACATAATATCTTACGGATGCGGGAGTTGAGTCAAGGAGATTTGATACAAAGGTTCAGGCGAAGCAGCCCTTCACATGGTACACTTTGAAGGACCCGAGGAACCCAAAGAACTTGAATTAGTGGTGATTTAGCGATTTCAAGCTGAGTGAACTTGAATTAGTGGTGATTTACATGAGGGGCAAGCATATGGTACCTAGAGCCGTACTTGTGCATTCTTTTGAGAGAGATGAGCGAACTTTTCACAAATCCTTGAATTGAGTGCTACATTCTTAAGTGACATATGCTAACGGAAAGTAGAGGAGGAGGAGTTTAGGATCCACAATGACCTACATGAAAGAGCGAGCTTCCTTGATGAATAAAGTCAACTCTTGATGCTCAAGTGTCACATTAGAACTATTGGTTCTTAAAACTTCAAATCATTGTCTTGTTGATAATTCATAAGTGTTATGTGTAATTGTTGGTCACAATTGATGTGTGTTTGATACACCTTAGATTAGTTGGAAAAGCTCTTAACTTGTAGAGGTGGGAATTACTTTAAATGCTTGAGGACAAGCAAAAGCTTAAGTTTGGGGGGAGTTGATAACTGGGGATTTTGACTACTTATTAGCGCTTTCTAGCTTTCGTTTTAGTCCAAAAATGCTTAATTGTATTCCCGAAAACTGATGAAATATGCTTAATTGTAGGAGTGTTGTAAAATGAGCCACAAAGATAAAATCCAACTCAAGAAGGAGTGATTTGAACTGAAGAACAAGAATGGGCAAAAAGGCTAATGTGTGGACCGCAGAATTCCTTCTACGGCCGCAGAATGCAAAGGAAATCCAACAGAGCCTTAGAACAAAGTGCGGACCGCACAATTGTTGTGCGGCGCAGAAGCTATGCCAGAGCTCAAGTTCAGAGAAATCTCAATTCTAGCCTAAAGGAAATGCGAACTGCACAATTATTATGCGATCGCACTCAGATTTGTGTGGTCCACAGAAGGGCCCTATACGGCCGCACTCAGTTTTGTGCGGACCGCAGAACAAGAGACATGCAGCCGCAATCTAGAATTGTGCGGCCGCAGACTCCAAATCTTGTCAAGATTCAAGCGAAGTGCAGACCGCATATGGAATTGTGCGGCCGCAGAACCTCCGAAAGGGCAATTCTGTCTGAAAATTCCCGCTTTGTATAAATAGACTTTGTTCACGAAATTAGGTCAAGTTTTGAAGTTTGCAAGACCTGTAGCCGTTTCTTCTTACTCTTTTAGGCAACTATAGTTTATTTTGGTGATTTAACACTGGATTTTTGTCTTTTAACCTTTTAATATGAGTTTAATTATCTTTTCTTCTCTATCTTCTTCATTACCCATTATGAGTAGCTAGATTTTTATTTAGGGTTGTGACCCAAACCTAGTGTGTAAACCTAATGGGTGTTTAATTTATGGCTCTTGTTCTTGCTTTTTATTGTAGTACTAATGGTTGCAAACATTAGTTCATGCCTATTTGACTTGGTCTCTACTTGAGAAAGAGAGACTTAGTCTAGGAAAACTTGGCTAACAAGAATTTGGGATGAAATAAAGATATTGATAGTCCCAATTAAAGAGTTGAACCTAGAGATAGTAAAACCCGACTTGAGCATTTTATCAACCATTTTGTTCAATACCCATTTGAACTTGAGAAAGCCAAATTGGGCAAAATCACTCTCTTACCGAGAGGTATTGAGTGGGTAATTGAGTGTTAAAAGCTATAATACACCCCGATCAACAAAATAAACTTTAAAGTTTACAACTAGTTAGGCAAACACCTAGGTGAAGGTCATAGCCCTAGGCCTTTTACAATATTTGAAAAGAACAACAAAAACACCATTTCTTAGTTTTAGTTACTTAATTGCAATATTAGTTCAATTTAGCTATAGAACCAACCAAATTTGTGAAAGTGTATTCAAAGATAGTTCAAACTCATATACTGTAATATATACTCCTAAATCCCAATCTCGTAGCTCCCTGTGGATTCGATCCCGACTCCTAGTTTGGGTATTATTATTGCAATCGACCGTTTCATATTGTCGAATAGAGGTGTGACTTGGACGAGATCAGCTGGCTGATATACCTTGAAGTCTCCATGCAGCAGCACACACACTCTACTATTGATGATGTTAGGATGTATCTAGGTCCGCACAAAAACATGTGCAGAAATATAGTATGAGTACACCACAACGGTACCCAGTAAATACCAAGCCTAACCTCGTAAGGGTAGTGACGAGGTCAGGTCAGGGCCCTACTGGAATAAGAGAAATAAGGTAGAAGTGAAATATAAAAATAAATGGCAGGTTAATGAAACAATAGGAATGTATGGATAAGCAACAGTACAAAAAAAAAACAAGAAGACAATTACAACACGTAAGGAGAAGAAACATCTTACAACTTAAGGAAAAACAACAACGACAAACAACATAGCAAGAAAAGAGGAAATCAACAAGGCCGCTCCCGAGGTATCGCCTCGTAGTCCCAAAAGTAAATATCTCACAACGGCACGGCAGAAACCTCGTGCAAGCAATAACACTCCGCACGGTAGAAACCTCGTTCCAATAACACGCCGCACGATAGAAACCTCGTGCCAACAACTCTCCGCACGGAAGAAACCTCGTGCCACATAACACTCTGCATGGAAGAAACCTCGTGCCACATTTTTCTCCGCACAAAAGAAACCTTGTGCCACATAACACTCCGCAAGGAAGAAACCTCGTGCCACAACCAAACAGTCATCTCACAAGAATCACAAAAGTCAATACGTAGTACATGAAACAACGATAAAACAAACAAGGAATCCTATAGTTAAAGAACGAATATGGAATCAAAGAAATAGGTAATTCAACAAAGCATGTTGTACAAATAGCACTTAAGAGATGAGACACGTAGACATATGAACTTAGGCTAATCATGATGGCTACACGTGCTAGAATAACTCAGTCAAGGCATAGAAAGGGAGTTAATTAGCAAAGACCGGAATTTCAACATTTAGCCCGTTTACGCACTCGTCACCTCGCGTACACGGCACTCACATATCAAAAATTGTTACAACTGTACCAAATCCTAAGGGGATTTTCCCCACACAAGGTTAGACAAATCACTTACCTCAAACCTTGCTAAATTAATCAATAAGAATGCCTTTTCCTCGACTTTGTGACTCTGAACGGTCCAAATCTAGCCAAAAGTAATTACATACTATCAATATAATATAAGAAACTAATCTAAATAATGAAATCATGACTTTAACAAGAAATTAGAAAATCGCACCAAAAACTGACATCAAATTGCCACTCAAATCCCCAAATTAAACTCTCCAAATTCCTAGCCTCAAACTCCCAAATTCCACCTTAAATACATACAAACTAGGTGGGAAATTCAATGGGGAAACAAGATTATTGAATAGAAATGTTCACAAGTGGCTTACCTCAAGAAATCCCTCGAAAATCCTCTCAAAGTTCGCCTTAAACCGAGTTTCCAAAGTCCAAAATGAGAGAAATCACGAAACCCTTGAGTTTTAACACTGGCTAGTGGTTCCGCTTCTGCGTTCCATTTAGCCACATCTACGGCACAAATTTTGCGGTCTCTAATCTGCGGAAAACACTGCACTCCCAACCTCGTGCACCTGCGGTCACTCTCCCTCGTCAGTGGGTGCGCTACTGCGAGCCCTCTCCCGCTTCTGTGATTCCAACTCAGCCCGCCCCTTTCCGATTTTGCGGAAGACCCTACACAGATGCGCCTTCGCATATGCGAAAATACTTTCGCTCTTGCGACTGTTGACCAAGCCCCTTCCAGGTTGCACTTGCGCTCCATTTCTCGCTTCTGCGCTCCATTACACCAGCAAACGCCCAACTTTAGAAATCCACTCAACTCCAAATCCAATCCGTTAACCACCCGGAATCCATCCGAGGCCCCCGGGACGTCAACCAATAATGCCAACAAGTCCTAAAACACCATACGAACTTAGCCGAGCCCTCAAATCACATCAAACACCATCAAAAACACGAATCGCAATCCAATTCAAGCCTATTGAAACTAAAAAAAATTCCAACTTCTACAAACGATGGCGGAACCTATCAAATCACGTCCGATTGACCTCGAATTTTGCACACAAGTCACATTTGACATTGCGGACCTACTCCAACTTTCGAAATTAGAATTTGACCCCGATATCAAAAGTTCACTCCCGGTGAAACTTCCTGTCACGACCCTAAACCCAGACCCGGTCGTGATGGCGTATCTCGTGAAGACAAGGCCAGCCGACACATTTCCAATTCGAAGTTAAACAGCTAAACAGCAATAAAACAAGATAAAACATGAGTTAATAGTACTAAGTAGCGGATAACACCATAACAATGCGGAAGAACAACCCAAACACAGCCCAAATCGGGGTGTCACTAGTCATGAGCATCTACTAAGGTGTAAACACAATTGACAAAGTCTGAAATGTACTAAGTACAGACTAATAGAATAAAGAGGAAGGAAAGCAATGTTGCGAACGCCGATAGCTACCTTGCTAAACTCCGATGACTCTGCCTCTAATCAACCAATACCCGCTACCGGGTTCAGAAAAATACCTGAATCTGCACACAAGGTGCAGGGAATAAAGTGAGTACTTCCAACTCAACGAGTAATAATCATAAATAAAGACTGAGAGATAAGAAATCACGAAAAGTGCATCAACATGCTATATAGAAGTAGTACAAAACCAGTAGGAAAGCAATGAAGCTGTGAAATCTCTTGAAGCATCTTAGCTCAATTTAAAACTTCTTCAAAAATGGCTTTTTCAACAGTTAAGCAATTGAATGCAAAACAACTGCAACAGATAAGCATAGAGAATCCGCCCCTCGGGCACAGTTACACAACTAAACAGGTAAGTGACAGGTAAATGAACATATAAACATATAAAGGTTCGCCCCTCGGGCTATAACTCAACAACTCCGCCCCTCAGGCAATATCTCAGATCAATACTAGCCCCTCGGGCAATCACATAAAACAATACCAGCCCCTCGGGCTATATCTTACATCACAATGGGTACCCGTGCTCACAGGGGATGTGCAGACTCCTGGAGGGGCCCCTTACGGCCCAAGCGCAATAACAAGCCATTTCGTGGCATCAAATCTAGGCCCTCGGCCTCATATCAATCAAGCCACCTCGTGGAGCACATATCTCAGGCCCTCAGCCTCAAATCAGTATCAGTGTTTCCTCACAACATAGGCCCTCGGCCTTACTCAGTCAAAAATCCTCACAAGCCTCTCGGGCAATAGTAAAACAGTGTTTCTCAGCCCAAACATCATTTAAAATATCATTTAAGTCTCAAAACTGAGTAAAAATGACTGAGTAGTAAAACGGTGGAAAATAACATGACTGAGTTCAAGTAGTAAGTCAAAACAGTGAGGAAATATCAATAAAAAGCCCCCGAAGGGTTCAAATAGTTGGCACGAAGCCCAAATATGGCATTCAGCCCAAATCATAATGACAGCAAATAAGTTCCACTCAAATACGCGGTAAAATCATCAACCGGGACGGACCAAGTCACAATCCCCAATAGTGCACGACCCCATGCTCATCATCAAGCGTGTGCCTAACCTCAATATAGCACTACGATGTGCAATCCGGGGTTTCAAACCCTCAGAACATCATTTACAACCATTACTCACCTCGAACCAGTCAAATCTCTAGCTCGCGATGCCTTTGCCCCTCGAATCGGCCTCCACTCGCGTCAAATCTATCCACAATCAGAACGAGGACGTCAAAATAGGCTAAGGGAACGAAGCCCAAGCGAAAATAATCAACAATTAGCATAAATTTCGAAATTACCAAAACCCGACTCCTAGGACCACATCTCGGAATTCAATAACTTTTACACCAATAGATTCCTTATCTCCCCACGAGTTCATACATACCAAAAGTTCAGAAATCCGACCTCAAATGGTCAATCAAATCCTAATTCTTAGGTCTCCAATTCTAAACCCTAGCTTTCCCAAAGTTCACCCTTAATTTCCATAATTTCTAGCTCTAATCCATGAAATAATAACATAGGAACGAGTTTTAGGTCCAAAATCCTTGCCTCAATGAAGTTCCCTTGAAATCCCTCTTTCAAATTGTTCAAAAAGCTCCCAAGCCGAAGTCAAAAATGGTGAAATAGCTCAAATTCGCGAAATGAAATAACTTATAAGCTCTGCCCAGACCTTTTCGCATCTGCGGCACAATACCTGTTTCTGCGGTACCGCATTTGCGGTTAAATCCTCCGCTTCTGTGGAATTCACTTATCCAGACTAAATCGCATTTGCGACCAAACTTCCGCATCAGTGACATCGCAGATGCGGTCACCTTACCGCTTCTGCGGTCTCTGCTCACCTGACCCTTTTTCGCTTCTGCGGTAGATCTCCCGCACATGCGGCGCCGCACCTGCGGTCCCCAATCCGCAGGTGCGAAAATACCAAAAACAGCAATTCAACAGCTGCAACAACAATCCAAACTTCCCGTTAACCATCTGAAATCACCCCGAGGCCCTCGGGACCTCAACTAAAAGCACAAACATATCCTAATACCTTATTCAAACTTGTTCCAATCATCAAAACACTTCAAACAACATCAAATCAACCAAAACACCTCAGATTCAAGCCTAAGTTTCTAAAAACATCCGAATTCTGCTTTTTGATCAAAAACCCAACCAAACCACGTCCGAATAACCTAGAATTTTGCACACACATCCCAAATGACACAACAAAGCTACTGCAATTCTCGAAATTCCATTCTGACCCCTATATCAAAATCTCGCCTACCAACCGGAAATCGCCAAAATATCAACTTTGCCAATTCAAGCCTAAATCTTCTCCAAACCTCCAAAACTCATTCCGATCGCACTCCTAAGTCCTAAATCACCTAACGGAGCTAACCAAATCATAAAAATTCCGATCCGAGATCATATTCAAGCAAGTCAAATATTGGTCAAACCTTTCGAATTTCAAGCTTCAAACTGGGAACTGTTCTTCCAAATTCATTCCGATTACCCTGAAAACCAAAACCAACGATTTACATGAGCCGTAATACATCACACGGGGAAAGTCATGCCCAGGAATTGATGAACAAAGTGTAAAAGCTCAAAACGACCGTTCGGGTCGTTATACTTCCCAAAAATCTTCCAATTTCCAACTTTCGCCAAATAACTCTGAAATGACCTACGAACTTCCAAATCCACATCCGGTCACGCCCCTAAGACCAAAATCACCATACAAAGCTATTGGAACCGATGAAACCCCATTCTGGAGTCGTCTTCACACAGGTCAAACTACGGTCAACTCTTACAACTCAAACTTCAAACTTAAGGATTATGTACTATTCCACTCCGAGACACTCCCGAACCCGACACAAAGCACCCTCGGCAAGTCAAGTAAGCATCAAATGAAGCAGAAGGGACAATAAATAGGGGATCGGGGCTAAGGGAATTAAGTATACTACAGTATAAGAGAAACTAAAGTAAAGACAAATATGGTTTGCCACTCAAGAGTGTTGGAATACCTTTGGCATGCTACTCAACATGCTAGTTAGAACTAATTTAGTTTCAATAGGACTAACATAATAGGTTTGAGAGCTGAGACTTTGAGTTTTAATTAATTTTTGGCCGTAAACATTTCCATAAACACAAAGGCCAAGAAAAAATAAATGTTCTGTTATTTTAAAATGTAATATATAAAAATATTTTTTCTTATATAAAATTATTCGGTACAGTTCGGTATTTTTGTTGGTTTATTTTTATAAAATTAAAAACCTAGTTTAATTATTGGCACGGTTATAGATTTATATAAAAACCTACGATTTTATTAAAATAAATCTAATAATCAGTTCGGTATGGCTTGGTTCGGTTGATTTAATCAGTTTTTAGAGATTTGTTCTTTCTTCTTATTTTTTTTTCTCTTAAACAGTATTCTTGATTGCCTTTTTCTTCTTCAAAATCCAATAGCTTTTTGTTGATAAGAATAAACCTAGTTAAATATCTTATAACCTGAAATTATAGTAACGTCAATTTTTTAATCTATGAAAGTAAATCGAATTGCTATTTATGATAGAGTTTTTAGTTAATAAGAATAATTCTAATTGCAAATTACGACAAAATCTAATCAGTAATACGAAACTCAGTTGTAAATGTGATCTATTCCCTTAGACACACAAAAAATTGACGTAAAACAAAAGTTAAACTATTAAGACATATAAACACAATAATTTCAAAAAGCGCAAATTTTTTTAACAAGAGTTAAATTTTGAATAAGCCCTAATTTATTAAAAAATTATATTTTTTAAAACTTCGTCTTAAATGGATCACCTTCAACCAATCTAATCTTAGAAATTTGTTTAGAATCAAAAGTTGGAAGATGAAATTAAAGAAATATGATGATTTTATTTTGTTTAGTTTAAACTTTAGGTTTTTTGTTCAAGAAGTGCTAATAGGAAAAACTGAAGATCATGGAAGTAATAGAATCATCCAATAATTTAGGTATGTAAGTCGCAATGGTATTTGTATACGGTCGAAATGGGTCTCATCCACTACATGATAGATCGAGCACAGAACGTGAGGGATTAAATATCGACCCCGAGTCCTATCGAACCAGAACACGAGGTCAGAATGTCTGTCCTCGAGAACATCGAGTCCATGATCCCTGAATCGATCCTGACCCCGAACAAGCTCGAGGAAACATTACCAGTATAACCAACAGAATACCGAAATAACAGAAGGCCGAAGTATCCGGGACCGGTCGGGTATTACAGCGAAAATCTCGGCATGTATCAATAAGGAACCGGCAAATCAGCAAATTAGGAGATTTTTACCTTGTATAGAATTATACCTAAAGTAGGATTCCCCTACTATATAAGGGGGTCTGATTACTTGTAAAGACACATTGTTACACACATTCATAAGAAATATACTCCTATTTTCTCTTTTAAGTTCTTATTCAATTGTGTCTTGACACTAATCAAAGTACAGTTTGTTCAAGGGTGACTCACCTCCTAAGGGTGTAACTGTGCAATTCGTGTGATTTGAATTTACTTTATCATACTTTATTTTCAATTGCAATTTAATTCATCGCTTTGTATCAATTTTATCCACGTATCCTTAAAACACCTTACAAATTCAGTCGTTATCCGATTTTGAGGGTAAACAGTGTCGAGCCCACCGTGGGGCTAAGGATAATAGTGTTATTTGATACAAATTTTACATAACACACGCTACTTTACACTTGTTCTTTGAAGTGCCTCTAATTTCAGGTTAAAGATCAAAATATCAAACTCATAATTGGCACCCCTACCTGTTGACAATGAATCTGGTCACTACGGTGAAAATAACAACATATCGCCCAGTAACGAGGTACTGCCCATTGACCCGATCGGAATTCCAGTCGCAGACCCGTTGGATGCTAACTCGCATGTGGCTATCGACATAAACCTGCCTACCAACCCCGATCATCCGTTGTGGAGCTTGATCGACAGCACAGAATACTCAAAACAATGGGGGACACGGGATCAATCTACATATGATCTTCGAAATGTTACAGGCTCAACAGGCGGCGATAGCTCAGATGCAAAACCAAAGCCGCACACCGAGCAGAATTGAACCCGATCCAACCCGGGAAATCGCCCGCATGGAAGAACTGGTTGCAGAGAGGTTGAATAAAAACGAGTCATGGACCAACCCCGAGATCATAAAAATACTCGAGGAGCTGGCAAAACGGATAGAATCAGGGGAGAGGAAAATCGAAGCAAACGACAAAAAGGTGGAAACCCTGTCAAAGGGAGCTATGATATGGTATGAAAACTTACCTCCTAATTATATTGACTCATTTGTTATGCTTGCAGACTCTTTCGTGAAAGCACATGTCGGGGCTATCAAGGTCGAGACCAGAAAGTCGGACCTTTTCAAAGTAAGACAAAATGATAATGAGATGCTCAGAGAGTTCGTGTCCAAATTTCAAATGCAACATATGGACCTGCCACCGGTCATTGATGATTGGGTCATTCAAGCTTTCACCCAAGGACTCAATGTTTGAAGTTCGGTGCCTTTATAGCAGTTGAAGTAGAGTCTGATAAAGTATCTGGGTGTTACTTGGGTTGATATGCATAACCAATATCAATCTAAAATTAGAGTCGAAGATGATCAACTTGGGGGTCCTTTCGGGTCCGTTTATCCTTTTAGAATCATCGACAGAGTCAAGAGAGATATCGATTGTGAACCAAGGTCAAACAGGGATCGATACCATCCGTACAATGGAGATCAAAGAAGCAGTGGGTTCGGGTAGAGTTCTATGCGAAATGAAAGGAGAAATGATTGAGGTCAGAGCAACTGGGAATCATGAGCAAGAACGGTTTCGACAAGCCTAACGGGCCTAAAGAAGCACCGAGGTTATCAGAATATAACTTTAATGTTGATTTTACTGCCATCGTATTAGCTATCAGACGCATCAAAGACACCAAATAGCCTAGACCTCTACCATCTGACCTAGCCCAAAGGGATCCAAACTAGATGTGCAAATATCATGGCACTCATGGCCACAGACCAAAGGATTGTGGATAGTTGAGGTAGTCGGTTATTCAACAACGGGCATCTTCGAGAATTTCTGAGCGACCGAGCCAAGAATCATTTTAGAAATAGGGATTCTAATAAACAGAACAAACAAGAAGAACCTCAACGCGTCATTAACATGATCATCGGTGGGGTCTAATAAGTAGGGATTTTGACTACTTATGCACTCTTTTAATTTCGTTTTAGCTCAAAATTGCTTAAACATATTCTCGAAAACTAATGAGATGTGCTTTCTTGCAGGAGTATTGGAATATGAGAGAAAGAAATGAAAATCAAATCAAAAATAGTAATTTTGGACAAGGACCAAAATGAGGCAAAAAAGGGAACAATGTAGACCGCACAATATTGAGTGCGGCCACAGAGCATAAAGAGGCCTCTGATAGAATTCATATACAACATACGGACCGCACAATTCTGGTGTGGCCGCAGAAGATGAAGTTCAGAGAGTTATATTTTTGGGCCATGGATAAATGCAGACCGCACCATAATTGTGCCGCAGGATGTCAAGTGCGACCGCACTTACAATTGTACGGTCCGCAGAAGAGAAGAATCAGAGAGCCCAAGTCCAAGTGTGCGGCCGCATTCAGAATTGTGCGGTCCGCAAAATTAAATGAAGTGCAGCCGCAATCCAATTTTATGCGACTGCAGAAAGCCCAATTGACCAGTCAATATCAAATGTGCGGACCGCACACATAATTGTGCGGCCGCACAACCTCCGCAAGGGCAATTTTGTCAGATATTTTCAGCTTATAAATAGAACTTTTTGTCAATTTTAGGTCAAGTTTTTGTTTTTGGGGAGCACCTAAGTCGTTTTTACTTACTGTATTGGGTAACATTGTACTAGTTTAGCATTTTAACATTAGATTTTCTTCCCTTAATCATCTATTATGAATTTTCTCTTAGTTTCTTCTTTAATTTCTTATTTTTCATAAGTAGCCAAATTTCTAACTAGGGTTGTGGCCCAACCCTAGTGTGGGTGCTTAATGGGTGTTTGATTTAGGGCTTGTCAGTGATTGGGTTAGTGATATTAAGTCTAGTTCTTGCTTGAATTCAAGAATTAATGGTTGCAAACATTGATTCATGCCTAATTGGCTTAGTCTCTACTTGAGAAAGAGAGACTAAGTCATGGAGAACTTGGCTAACAAAAAATTGGGGTAAACTCAAGAAATTGATAGCCCCAATTAAAGGGTTGAATCTAGAGATAGTAAGACCCGACTTGAGCATTTATCACTTGTTTTGTGCAATACACATTTGGACTTGAGAAAGCCAAATTGGACGAAATCACTCAAACTACCGAGAGGTATAGAGTGAGTAATCGAGTGTGATTGCTATGTTACAACCCCGACCAATCAATTTGCCCTAGAGTTTACAACCCATTAGGTAACCACCTAGGTGGAAGTCACGACCCTAGATTTTTCATAACTTGAAAAACAACCAAAACCAAAAATATTGTCTCTTAGCTTTTCATATGCAAACATTAACATAAACAATAGAAGTAGAAACAAACAACCAAATATGTGGAAGTGCAATCTTGGGCACATCATACACCTAGTCTAGACATATACCTAATTCCATATCTAACTCCCTATGTATTCGACCCCGACTTGCGTTGGGTTTTTATTATTGCTTCAACCGCCTCACAACCTATATTTCTGGTGTGAGTTTGGGCGACATCAATTTTTAGCGCCGTTGCCAGGGAGTTAAACGGATTTATCTATATATCTAGGTTTTTGTGTGATTTGTCTTCTTTTCCTTCCGAGTCACTAACTTTGTTTAGGATTGATCTTAGGCACGAGAATGGCTCTTAACAACGAGCCCATTGGGAATTTGCCAATGGGGGAGGACGTGGATGATGATCAAGTTGATGAGGTTCCTCTTGAACCTCAAGCAAATAGATGAGGCCGCCCGCCTCAAGACAATGTTCGCGCTCCTCCCCTACCTCTTCCTAGAGCGGCAGTACACCGACAGTTGCCGAATGAGGGTTATGCAAGTGCTATAGTCCCGCCCTGCATTAGGGCGGGCAACTTCCAAATCACTAATGTGATGATTACACTACTTGAGCAACGGGGATTCTTCACCGGGGCTCCGAATCAAAATGCTTACAAGCATCTCAAAGGGTTCGTCGATACTTTTTGGGGGAGCAAGCAAACCAATGTCTCCGAGAACGCATTGCGATTGAGGCTATTTCCCTTTTCTCTATGGGAAAATGCATTGGACTGGTTAGAAAGATTGCCTAATCATTCCATCCATACATGGGATGAGTTGGCGGGAAAATTCATTGCCAAATTCTTCTCTCCGGGACATATGGCTACACTTCGGGATGAGATTCTTGCGTTCAAGCAAGAACCCAATGAGCCATTGCACGAGATTTGGGAAAGATATCGTACCATAGTTAAAGAGTGCCCGAACAATGATATGACCGAGTCCATGATCCAACAAACCTTTTACAGGGGGATCAACACAACAAATTAATGTGTGGTAAATCAACTCGCCGGTGGGAACTTCATGAACACGCCATATGCCGAAGCTTGTGGAATTCTTGATGAGATGGTGGATACCTCATCGGCATGGCAAAGTAGAGCCAATTTTCCTCAAGGTGACCCAAATGTCATTCACCTACACAAGGAGCTACATGATCATGGGCAAGCTATTGCCGAGTTAGCAACTACAATGAACCAATTGGCCAAAGCCGTCCGTAACAATTCATGCAAGATGATAGTGGTTATGATAAAGGTGATTCATTCAATGAGCAAGAAGAAGAAGTGCAATATGTCAATAATTATCAAGGCCAAAGAACAATGCTCAAGGAAAAAATCAGCAACAATGGCGGTCACAAGGAAATCAAGGAAACTGGAACAACCAAGGCCACCAAGACAATTGGAGTGGTGGTAACAATAATCAAGGCAATTGGAATAATCAAAATAATCAAGGAAATTAGGGTGGAAACAATGAAAGCAATTGGGGAGGCAATAACCAAGGAGGGTGGAACAACAACAACAACCGGGGTCGGGTTTTCAAAGGCCCCCGATGTTCCAACAACCGAGCAATCCACCTCCCTATCCTTCTCAAGGCTCGAGCTCTTCTAACAATGAGATGGGTAGAATTGGGAACATGTTTAAACAGATGATGGAGAGGAATGCTAACTCCGATGCTCAACTAGCCTCTCACAACACTTCAAACCGCAATTTGGAAGTTCAATTGGGCCAAATCTCGCAAGCTTTGAACACTCATCCTAAGGGGGCACTACCAAGTGATACGGTGGTGAACCCAAAGGGTGGGAATAATACGGGACATGCTATGGCCGTGACTACAAGAAGTGGAAAAGGTAGAGATGCAACCACCTCAATTGAAAGAAGAATTGTGGATGATGATGTAGAGGTTCAAGAAGACGAAACTCCAAGCAATGTGGTTCAAGCTAATGAAGAAGTGAGAATGTATATTGATGAAAATGTGGAGGAGACACAAGAAGAAGTAAACCCGTCTAGGGAACACGTGACTGCATGTCAGAACCGGTAGTGCAAAAGGCTAAGGCACCAATGCCAAGGCCTCCTCCTCCATATCCTCAAAGGCTTGCAAAGTAAAAGCGAGAACCAATTCAAAAAGTTTATTGACATGATGAAGAGTTTGTCTATCAATGTACCGTTGGTTGAGGCTTTAAAGCAAATGTCTGGCTATGCAAAGTTCATGAAGGACTGGGTGACCAAGAAAAGATCGATAAATCGTGGGACTATTAAGATGACGCATCAAGTGAGTGCTATTGTGCACTCAATGGCTCCAAAACTGGAAGATCCGGGAGCTTTCACAATCCCTTGCACTATTGGGAGTGCCGACTTTGCCAAAGCTTTATGTGATCTCAGGGAAAGTATCAACTTGATGCCCTATTCCGTGTTCAAAACTTTGGGAATTGGGCAACCAAGACCCACATCCATGAGGTTTCAAATGGCGGATCGTACAATGAAGAGGCCATTGGGTATTATTGATGATGTGTTGGTTTGTGTTGACAAGTCCATCCTCCTAGCGGACTTTGTAATTCTTGATTGTGAAGTGGACTATGAGGTGCCTATTATTTTGGGTAGACCTTTCCTCGCTACAGGGAAGGCTCTTGTTGATGTGGAAGCCGGTGAGCTCACTTTCCGGGTGGGAGACGAAAAGGTGGTCTTCCATGTGTGCAAATCTATTAGGCAACCGAATAGCAATGAAGTTAGTTCGTTCGTGGATTTGGTGACCGATGTGATCGTTGGTGATGCTAGTGACACAATGAATGTTGAGGACAAATTGGAAGCCATGTTTCTCAACCTTGATGATGATGAGGAGAATGATAGATATGTGAAATATGTGAATGCATTGCAAGGAATGGGGTCGTACACTTATGAACCCCGCAAGTTATCCTTGGATCTTAAGAACCGGAAGACTCCTCCAACAAAGCCCTCAATCGAGGAGCCTCCCACTTTGGAGTTAAAGCAACTGCCTCCACATTTCAGGTATGAATTCCTTGACCCTTCTTCTACTTTAACAGTTATTTTTTCTTCTTGTTTAACTAACATGCAGGTAGAGTCTACATTGGAGGTGCTAAAAAGGAGGAAAAGAGCAATCGGTTGGACATTGGCGGAAATCCGGGGCATAAGCCCGCCTTTTGCATGCACAAGATTATTTTGGAGGAGGGTGCGAAACCCTCCGTTGAACATCAGAAGAGGCTGAATGAAGCAATGCAAGAGGTGGTGAAGAAGGAGATAATCAAGTGGTTGGATGTCGGGGTTGTTTACCCCATTTTCGATAGCTCGTGTACCTCTCCGGTGCAATGTGTCCCAAAGAAAGGGGGCATGATTGTAGTAACAAATGACAAGAATGAATTGATCCCCACAAGAACTGTCACCGGGTTGAGAGTGTGCATGGACTATATGAAGCTCAACAAAGTCACTCGGAAAGATTTTCCTGCTTCCATTTCTTGATCAAATGCTTGATAGGTTGGCCGGACGTGCTTTTTATTTCTTCTTTGATGGATACTCCGGCTACAATCAAATCCTTATTGCTCCTGAGGACCACAAGAAACCACTTTCACTTGTTCGTATGGTACTTTTGCATTCTCGCGGATGCCATTTGGTTTGTGTTATGCACCGGCGACCTTTCAACGGTGTATGCTGGCTATTTTCACTGACATGGTGGAGGATATTCTTGAGGTCTTCATGGATGATTTTTCCATGGTTGGGAATTCTTTTGAGGATTGCTTGAACAATTTGGATAGGGTCTTGGCTAGATGTGAGGAGACAAATTTTGTGTTGAATTGGGAGAAATGTCACTTCATGGTCGAGGAAGGCATAGTCCTCGGCCACAAAATTTAATAGCATGGTATTGAGGTCGACAAGGCCAAAATTAGGTGATCTCCAAATTTCCTCCTCCTACATCCGTGAAGGGAGTGAGGAGATTCTTGGGTCATGCGGGGTTCTATCACCGATTAATCAAGGATTTTTCCAAAGTGGTGAACCCCTTGTGTAAGCTTTTGGAAAAGGATGTCAAGTTCCATTTCAACGAAGATTATATGAAGGCATTCGAATTTCTCAAGTTTAAGTTGACTACTACTCCTATTATCATCGTACCGGATTGGAGCTTACCTTTTGAGCTCATGTGTGACGCTAGTGATGTGGCGGTTGGAGCAGTTTTGGGGAAACATATCAACAAAATCTTCCATCCGGTCTACTATGCTAGCAAGACCATGAGATGCCCAAGTCAACTACACAGTGACCGAAAAAGAGCTACTTCCTATTGTTTTTTATATGGAGAAGTTTCGCTCGTATTTGATGGGTAGGAAGGTGATTATTCACACCGACCATGCGGCACTTCGGTACTTGATGAGAAAGAAAGATTCTAAGGCAAGGTTTATGCGGTGGGTGCTTCTATTGCAAGAGTTTGATCTAGAGATTCAAGACCGCAAGGGTAGTGAAAATCAAGTGGCGGACCACTTGTCCCAATTGGAGGAGGAGGGGAGGCCACATGACGGCCTTGAGATCAATGATTCCTTCCCCGACGAGAAATTTCTAGAAATTTCAATGACGGGGATGCTATGGTTAGCGGACTTAGCAAACTATCTTGTGAGTGGCATTGTACCGAATAGTTCTCTTTAAACCAAAGGAAGTAGCTCAAACGGGATTGCCTTGACTATTATTGGGATGAGCCGTATCTTTCCCGGATATGTACCGATTGTGTGATCTGAAGATGTGTGCCGGAGGAAGAACAAATGGGAATTCTGGAGACTTTCCACTCTTCACTGTATGGTGGTCACCATGGGGGAGCGAGAACGGCAACAAAAGTGTTTGTGTATTCTATTGGCCTACTCTCTACAAGGACTCTAATTCTCTAGTCAAGCGTTGTGATGAATGTCAAAGGGCCGATTGGGTTTCTAAGAAGAATGAGATGCACCTCACCACCATCTTGGAAATGGATATCTTTGATGTTTGGGGTATTGATTTCATGGGACCATTCGTGAGCTCTTGTGGGAACACTTACATTTTGGTAGCTGTGGACTATGTGTCAAAATGGGTTGAAGCCATGGCTTTACCCAACAACGAAGCTCGAAGTGTGGTGGCATTTTTAAGAAGAACATCTTTACAAAATTCGATACTCCAAGGGCTATTATTAGTGATAGGAGTTCGCATTTTTGCAACAAGGCTTTTGATACCTTACTCACCAAGTATGGTGTCACTCACAAAGTCTTGACCCCCTACCATCCTCAAGCAAGTGGACAAGTTGAAGTCTCCAACCGGGAGATCAAGAGTATTTTGTCAAAGACTGTGAATGCCAACCAGACGGATTGGTCAAGAAAACTTGATGATGCTCTTTGGGCTTATAGGACGGTCTTCAAACCACCGATTGGGAAGTCTCCATATCAATTGGTATTTGGGAAGGCGTGTCATCTTCCGGTAGAACTTGAGCATAAGGCCATGTGGGCTTTGAAGAAGTTGAACCTTGAGTAGGATGTCGCCACAAACTTAAGGGTGGCACAATTGAATGAGCTTGATGAATTCCGGTATCATGCCTACACAAGTTCGTCCCTTTACAAGGAGAAGATGAAGTACCTCCATGACAAGTACATCCACAACAAGGAGTTTAAAGAAGGTGATCTTGTGCTATTGTTCAATTCCCGGCTACGGATGTTTCCGGGTAAGTTGAAGTCAAAATGGAGTGGCTCGTTTGAAGTGGTGAATGTAACCGCCTTTGGTGCTATAGATTTTAAAAATAAGAACGATGATGTGTTTAGAGTCAATGGGTACCGGGTTAAACATTATCTTGACAAGGTTGATGATGACCACATTGTAGCGGTTCTTCATTTCAAATGATTGGTAATCTGCGTCGTGTCATGACGTTAAATCAGGCGCTTCTTGGGAGGCAACCCATGTGTCTTTTTCTTTTTCTTCTTCATTAGATAGGATTTGTTTTGTGCTAACTAGTTTTGAAGTGTATGTAGGAATGGGTGTGCATTGCAGGGACTGTGCAAGAAAAATTGGCTAACTATCACAAAAGTGCGGACCGCACCAGAATTATGTGGACCACACAATCACTCTGCAGCCGCACAATTCTGTGTGCGGTCACACAACTAGAAGACCAAAAATGCATGCTCTCTGAATATTGGCCTGTCAAACTTCATTAACAATCTGCGGTCCGCACAAATTCTGTGGNTAGCCTTTGGTTTCTTAATGCCACGGTTCTTTCCAAAGGTGGATTTTGTGTGAACCGGGTGGCTCTTCCTAACGATGGATGACGTGATAACCTTTTTAAGGGATTGAGTCTGTTTTCTTTTATGTTTAGGAAAATATAGTAGTAATGAATAAAAGGATCTCAAGCATGCTTCACTTGGTACCAACACATTTACCTATGGCCTTATGGTTAAAAACAAGTTGTTGGCAGAAAATAGCTCTAGTTATGACCTTTTGACTCTTGTGTTGACTTATACAGTCATCGAGTGGTTTAGTCGAGCCATTTGTGATTCTAAATCTTAACTAGGGTTTTTGTGGGCCCTTGACTCTGTCCTCTTTAGCAATCCAACAGCGTGAGAGGTGAGGTATTGAATTGCAAGTCCAAGTACACGTGCTAATAGTCTAGAACTTGCCCCGAATATTTTTCTAGGCAAAATTCTAAGTGTAGCTTGGCTTGAGAAATGATTGTAGGCTCTCCTTGATCCAATTTGAAGTTTGAAATTTTCCATAGCCTACCAACGTGATATCCTTAGTCAACCCATTTGAGTCTAAGCCCTTTTTCTTTCAATAACCATGTTACAAGCCTTTATCCATTTTGTAATGACCCTCTCTTGGCACCTGATCTTTCCTTAGCATTCTTGGAAACAATTGGAAATAACATAAGTTTGGGGGAGAGACGAGGAGTTTAAAAGTGATATAAAGGTACAAAGCAGAGAAATAAATGAAGAAAAGGAAGGCAAAGAAAAGAAAGAAAGAACAAAAAGAAAAATGCCAAAAAGAAAGTGAATAAGGTAGAAAGTTGAAGGGATTCAAAGAAAACAATGATGAAAGGCATGGAATAAATAGAAAAGGAGAAAAATGAATGTCATGACAAATAAAGAGTGACGTTACGTCTCTCTATTTCTCGGGAGAAAAAAGAAATTGACTTAAAGAGTCGACAAAGTATAAGCCAAAAAGAGAAAATGGAGTGCTTTAGGAAAGATGAACAGATTCTATTCCATCAATTCCTACCTTAATCCAAAAGCCTTCATTGCATCCCGAAAAAGCCCTACATGATTGCAAGTTGAGTGAGCTTACGTTAGTGGTGATTTACATAAGGGGCAAGCTTATGGTACTTAGAGTCGGACTTGTGACATTCTTTTGAGAGAGATGAGCGAACTTTTCACAATCCTTGCTTCGAGTGTTACATTCTAAAGCGAGATATGCTAATGGAGAGTTGAGGAGGAGGAGTTTGGGATCCACAATGACCTACATAATAGAGCGAGCGTCCTTGATGAATAGAGTCAACTCTTAATGCTCTAGTGTCACATTAGAACTATTGTACTCAAAAAGTCAAATCATTGCATTGTTGATAACTCATACGTGTTGTGGATAATTGTTGGTCCCAATTGATGTGTGTTTGATTCACTTTAGGCCAGCTGAAATATTTCTCGTCTTGTGTGGAGGTGGGAATTTCCTTATTTGCTTGAAGACAAGCAAAAGCTTAAATTTAGGGGAGTTGATAAGTAGGGATTTTGACTACTTATTTTTTACTTTCGTTTTAGCTCAAAATTGATTAAAGGTATTCCCGAAAACTAATGATATGTACTTTCTTGCAGGAGCGTTGGATTATGAGCCAAAGAAATAAAAACCAACTCAAGAAGGAGTAATTTTGGACAAGCACAAGAGCATAAGGAGGCCTATGATAGAATTCATATACAACATGCGGACCGCACAATTCTAGTGCAGCCGCAAAAGATGAAGTTCAGAGAGTTGTATTTTTAGGCCATGAAGAAATGAGGACTGCACCATAATTGAGCGGCCGCAGGATGTCAAGTGCGGCCGCACTCATAATTGTGTGGTCCGCAAAATAGAAGAATCAGAGAGCCCAAGTCCAAGTGTCCGGCCGCACTCAGAATTGTGTGGTCTGCACAATAAAATGAAGTGCGGCCGCAATCCAATTTTATGCGACCACAAAAAGCCCAATTGACCAATCAATCTCAAATGTGCGGACCGCACACATAATTGTGCGGCCGCACAACCTCCGCAAGGGCAATTTTATCGGATATTTTTTGCTTAGTATAAATAGATTTTTTTGTCATTTTTAGGTCAAGTTTTAGTTTTTGGGGAGCACCTGAGCCGTTTTTACTTACTGTATTGGGTAACATTATACTAGTTTAGCATTTTAACATTAGATTTTCTTCCCTTAATCATCTATTATGGATTTTCTCTTAGTTTCTTCTTTAATTTCTTCATTTTTCATGAGTAGCTAAATTTCTAGCTAAGGTTGTGGCCCAACCCTAGAGTGGCTACTTAATGAGTGTTTGATTTAGGGCTTGTTTGTGATTCGGTTAGTTATATTTAGCCTAGTTCTTGCTTGAATTCAAGAATTAATGGTTGCAAATATTGATTCATGCCTAATTGACTTAGTCTCTACTTGAGAAAGAGAGACTAAGTCTAGAAAAACTTGGCTAACAAGAAATTGGGGTGAACTCAAGAAATTGATAGCCCCAATTAAAGGGTTGAATCTAGAGATAGTAAGACTCGACTTGAGCATTTATCACTTGTTTTGTGCAATACCCATTTGGACTTGAGAAAGCCAAATTGAGAAAAATCACTCAAACTACCAAGAGGTATAGAGTGAGTAATCAAGTGTGATTTCTATATTACAACTCCAACCAATCAAACTTGCCCTAGAGTTTACAACCCATTAGGTAACCACCTAGGTGGAAGTCACGGCCCTAGATCTTTCATAACTTGAAAAACAACCAAAACCAAAAATATTGTCTCTTAGCTTTT
This sequence comes from Nicotiana attenuata, assembly GCF_001879085.1. Classification (NCBI taxonomy): domain Eukaryota; kingdom Viridiplantae; phylum Streptophyta; class Magnoliopsida; order Solanales; family Solanaceae; genus Nicotiana; species Nicotiana attenuata. The sequence goes on from NW_017670347.1 coordinate 283,319, forward strand.
CATTTACAAACATTAGCATAATCAATAGAAGTAGAAAGAAACAACCAAATATGTGGAAGTGTAATCTTGGGCACATCATACACCTAGTCTAGACATATACCTAATCCCATATCTAACTCCCTGTGGATTCGACCCCGACTTGCGTTGGGTTTTTATTATTGCTTCGACCGCCTCAAAATCTATTTTTGTGGTGTTAGTTTGGGTAACATCAGGACCGATGTTCCTCAAGGGCCAATGTTAAAATGCACAAAAGTATCCATCACAAGGGAAAAACAGACTCGAGATTACATACTAGAAGGAACTTAGTCTTTCAACGACGAAGACACAGAAGGGATTACTCATAAATAAATCTTGAGTAAAGCGTGTGTTAATTTATCCAGGTAGCCTGGCCAACGTCATCCGATCGAGGGTTGTAGAACAACTCAGCCTACAAAATCAAATCATGCCTGCAGTTCGAGTTCTAAACGAATTCAACATGGCATGTGAAACCACTAAGGGAGAGATAACATTACCAATGAATGCTGCCGGGACCGTCCAAGAAACCAAGTTTTATGTGATTGAAGGAGACATGAGGTACTATGCCCTGTTCGGGAGGCCATGGATCCACGACATGAGGGCAGTGCCTTAGACTCTTCACCAAGTGTTAAAATTCCCAACGCTAGGTGGGATTAAAACAATCTACGGAGAACAACTAGCCACAAAGGAGATGTTTGCAGTCCAAGAGGTGATTTCGGTATCAACACTCGCAGCGTCAAAGGAACCAAGTTTGGGTACCAAGCAAGAGGCTAAATAGAAATTACCGACATCGGCCACGACCAAACCAGATAAACAAGAGGCTGATGAAGACGATGATTACGGGGTCCCTAGATCTTTTATAGTCCCTGATGATTTTGATGCCATTAAATCAACGGTCGAAGAGCTGGAACAGGTCACATTGATCGAACATCTACCCGATAGGAAGGTATACTTGGGCACGGGTTTAACTCTCGAGCTCAGGAAAAAACTCATTCAATTTCTTATAGCTAACATAGACTGTTTCGCTTGGTCCCATCTTGATATGACATGGATCCCACCAGAGATAACCACTCACAAGCTAAGCCTGGACCCAAAATTCCACCCGATCAAGCAGTAGATGAGACCTCAGTCCGAGTTCAAACATGCTTTCATCAAGGACGGGGTATCTAAACTCCTTAAAATAGAGTCAATCCGGGAGGTAAAATACTCGGATTGGTTAGCAAACATAGTGGTAGTCCCTAAAAAGGGGAACAAATTAAGAATGTGTGTAGACTATAAGGATTTGAATAAGGCGTGTCCCAAGGACTCTTTTCCTTTGCCCGACATCGATCGCATGATAAATACCATGGCCGGCCACGAGATCCTCAATTTTCTCGATGCCTATTCCGGGTACAACCAAATACGAATGGACCCGGATGATCAGGAAAAACCCTCCTTCATCACTACGTACGGCACATATTACTATAACGTGATGCCATTCGGATTTAAAAAACACCGGTGCCACTTATCAACGCCTAGTAAACCGTATGTTCGATGAACAAATAGGGAAATCAATGGAAGTTTACATTAACGATATGTTGGTCAATTCCCTACGAGCAGAGGACCATTTAAAACATTTACAGCAAACCTTCAACATATTGAAGAAATACAATATGAAGCTGAACCCGGAGAATGTGCGTTTGCAGTTGGATAAGGTAAATTCCTCAAGTTCATGGTATCCAGCCGGGGAATTGAGATCAACCCCAACAAGATCAAAGACATCGAAGATATCATAGTGGTGGACAACGTAAAGGCCGTGCAAAGGTTAACCGGGCGCATAGCTGCCCTGGGGCGATTCATCTCAAGGTACTTCGATATGAGCCACTGATTCTTCTCGATACTGAAGAAGAAGAAGAAGAAGAAGAACTTCTCATGGACCCCGAAATTCCAACGGGCTTTGGAGGAACTCAAGAGATATCTATCGAGCCCACCACTGCTTCACACGTCGAAGTAAGACGAACAACTATACATGTACTTAGCAGTATCGGAGATAGCGGTAAGTGGAGTCCTGGTCCGGGAAGAGCAAGGTACGCAATTTCCAATTCACTATGGTAGCAAGACTCTGGTTGAGGTCGAAACTAGGTACCCTCACCTAGAAAATTGGCGCTCGCTTTGCTAAGCGCCTCTAGGAAACTGAAACCATGTTTTCAGTGCCATCCTATATGTGCTGTGACTACTTACCCATTGCGAAATATAATGCATAAACCCGAACTCTCGAGACGATTGGCCAAATGGGCCGTGAAAATCAGCGGGGATGATATTGAATATCGACCGCGGACAGCCATTAAATCTCAAATTTTGGCAGATTTCGTGGCCGACTTTACACCGGCCCTAATACTCGAGGTCGAAAGAGAGTTATTGGTAAACTCGGGGACGTCTTCCGGAATCTGGACCCTCTTTACAAATGGCGCCTCAAACCCAAAAGGGTCCGGACTTGGCATCGTATTGAAGCCACCTACAGGCAATGTAGTTAGACTTGGCATCGTATTGAAGCCACTAATCTTCATGGTACGATCCGCCATTGTAATCTCATAGATGTGGATCTTGGTTGCCCATTTCCCAAAGTCTTGAACACCGAATAGGGTATCAAATTGATACTTGCCCCAAGAACACTAAGAGCTTTAACAAATTCGGCACTTCCAATGGTACAAGGGATTGTGAAAGCGCCGGGATCTTCCAATTTAGGAGCCATTGAATGCACAATTGCACTCACTTGATGAGTCATCTTTATAGTTTCACAATTCATCGACCGTTTCTTTATCACCAAGTCCTTCATGAACTTTGCATAACCGGGCATTTGCTCCAAAGCCTCAACCAATGGCGCATTAATAGATAGACTCTTCATCATGTCAATGAAACTTTTGAATTGATTCTCGCCATTTTGCTTGGCAAGCCTATGAGGATATGAAGGAGGAGGCCTAGGCATTGGTGCCTTAGCCTTTTGCACTACCGGTTCTGGTATGTCAACAATGTGCTCCCTAGACAGGTTCACTTCCTTTTGAGTCTCCTCCACATTTTATCAATCTGCACTTCATCATTTTCTCGCACCACATTGTTCGAAATCTCATCTTCTTGTGATACTTTCTCATCATTCACAAGTTTCCTTTGACTTGAGGTGGGTGCATCCCCACCTTTTCCACTCCTTGTAGTAACGGCCATGGCATGTCCCGTGTTGTTCCCACCCTTTGGGTTCACCACTGTGTCACTTGGTAGTGACCCCTTAGGATGAGTGTTTAAAGCTTGGGAGATTTGCCCCAATTGAACTTCCAAATTGCGAATTGAAGTGTTATGAGAGGCTAGTTGGGCATCGGAGTCGGCATTCTTCTCCATCATTTGTTAGAACATATTCTCAATTCGTCCCATTTCATTGTTGGAAGAGCTTGGACCATGGGAAGGATAGGGAGGCGGGTTGCTCAGTTGTTGCTACATCAAGGGCCTTTGAAAGCCCGACCCCCGATTTCCTTGATTATTGTTCCATCCCCCTTGGTTGTTGCCTCCCCAATATCCTTGACTATTGTCACTCTAATTGCCTTGGTTATTTTGACCATTCCAATTTCCTTGATTGTTTTGATTGTTCCAATTCCCTTGGTTGTTACCTCCATTCCAATTACATTGGTTGCTAGAATTCCAATTCCCTTGGTTACCTTGAGGTCGCCATTGTTGTTGATTCGGGCATTGAGAGTTGTTTCTTTGCCCTTGGAAGTTGTTCATGTATTGTACTTCCTCCTCTTGTTCATTGTAAGATTCATCTTGATCAAACCCACTATCATCTTGTACATAATTTTCCACACGGTTTTGCACTTAAGGACCATTTTGCCTTCTCTTGTTTACCATCATACTAACTCCCTCCATTGCATTGACTTGCTTAGGACCTTGCACTTGTTGAAGTTGAGCCTTTACTAATTGATTCATCGTGGTAGTCAACTCGGCAATTGCTTGCCCATGATCATGCAATTCTTTATGTAGGTGAATCATGTTTGGATCACCTTGAGGAATATTTGCTCTACTTTGCCATGACGATGAAGTATCCGTCATTTCATCTAAGATCTCACAAGCTTCCGCATATGGCATTGTCATGAAATTTCCACTGGCAAGTTGGTTGACCACGCATTGATTGGTAGTATTGATCCCCCTATAGAAAGTTTTTTGAATCATAGCCTCCGTCATGTCATTGTTTGGGCACTCTTTCACCATAGTTCAGTACCTCTCCCATATTTCATGCAAAGGCTCATTGGGTTCTTGTTTGAATGCTAGAGTCTCGTCTCTAAGAGTAGCCATATGCACGGGAGAAAAGAACTTGGAAATAAATTTCTCACCAATTCTTCCCATGTATGGATAGAATAGTTTGGCAATCTTTCTAACCAATCCAAGGCTATCCCCCATAGAGAGAAAGGAAATAGCCTCAACCTTAAAGCATCATCGGAGACGTTTGTCTGTTTACTCCCCCAACAAGTGTCCACAAACCCCTTCAAGTGTTTGTATGCATTTTGATTCGGAGCCCCGGTGAAAAATCCCCATTGCTCTAGCAATGTGAGCATAACTTTCGTGATTTGAAAGTTTCTCACCCTAATGCGGGGCTGGACTATGGCACTTGCATACACATCATTCGGCAATACCCGGTGTGGAGCTGCTCTTGGTGGAGGTGGGGGTGGAACGGGAACGTTGTCTTGAGGCGGTCGGCCTCGTCTATTTGCTTGAGGTTCAAGAGGAACCTCTTAAACTTAGTCATCTTCCACGTCCACATCCCCCATAGGCATGTTTCCAAGAGGATCATTGTTGTTGAGATCCATTGTTTCCCCTACAATTGTTTCACAAAAAAGATTAGTAACATGGAAGGAAAAGAAGACAATTCACACACAAAACAAAATATATAGCTAAATCCATTTTTAGCTCCCCCGCAAAGGTGCCAAAAATTGATCTTGTCAAAGTCACACCTCTATTTGAGGTTATGAAGTCGATAGCAATAATAATACCCTACAAGGAGTCGGGATCGAATCCACATGGAGCTGAGATGGGAATTAGTAGTATATTTGGATTGAGCACATGAAGTATCTGGATGGCACTTTCACAAATATGGTTTTGTTTTTACTTCTAAAATTATGCTAAGAAATGCAATTCTAAAGATATAAAACTAGAGAATATTGTTTTTTGATGTTTTTCAAAGATATAAAAAGGCCTAGGGCTGTGACCATGACCTAGGTGTTTGCCTAATGGGATAAAGACTTTTATGTTGTTTTGTTGACTAGGGTGTATTATAGCTCACAACACTATGTTGCCCACTCAATACCTCTCGGTCAGAGAGTGGTTTTGCCAAATTTTACTTTCTCAAGACCAAATGGGTATCTACCAAAACAGTTGATAATAGCTCAAGTCGGGTTGTTACTATCTCTAGGTTGAACCCTTTAATTGGGTTAATCAATCTCTCAATTGACCTAATTCCTTATTAGCTAGGTTAACCTAGACTGGGTCTCTCTTTCTCAAGAAGAGACTAAGTCAAATAGGCATAAATTAATATTTGCAACCATTAATTTCATAATTAGAGCATAAACCTAGCTAAATAACAAACACCCATTCATAAACAAGCATAAAATTAATCACCTATAAGGTTCGCACACTAGGGTTAGGTTACAACCCTAGTTAAAAATCTAACTACTCATAGTGGGTATAGAAGAAAACAAAGAAGAAAAGATGATCAAACTTATATTGCAAGATTAAAATATGAAAGCCCAATGTTAAATCACCAAAATAAGCTAAAGTTTCCTAAAGATGTATGGAAAACGGCTACAGCACTTTGAATATTCAAAACTTGACCTAATTTTTTGAAACTATTCTATTTATACAAAGCAGGAATTTTCGGACAAAATTACCCTTTCGGAGGTTCTGCGGCCGCACAATTCCATGTGCGGTCCGCACGTTGCTTCAGTATTAACAGGAGTTGAATCTGCGGCCGCAAAATTCTCGAATGCGGGTGCATCTCTCGTATTCTGTGGTCCGCACAATTCTTGGTGCGGCCGCGTAGGGCTCTTCTGCGGAGCGCATATTTCTGAGTGCGGCCACGTAGCTGACTTCTGCGGCCGCACAATAATTATGCGGTCTGCATTTCCTTTCATCTTAAAAGGATAACTCTCTGAACTTCTGCTCTTGGTTAACTTCTACGGCCGGACAATAATTGTGCGATCCGCACATTGCACTAGTCCTCTGACATGAATGCCTTAACAATCTGCAGCCGTAGATGAAAATCTGCAGTCTGCACTTGAGCTTCTGTGCTTGATTTTTTCCTTGAGTTCAGATCACTTCTTCTTGAGTTGGATTTCATCTTAGTGGCTCATTTTTCAATATTCCTGCAATTAAGCATATTGCATCACTTTTCAGGAATACAATTAAACATTGTTGGACTAAAACGAAAGCTAAAAGGCGCTAATAAGTAGTCAAAAATCCCCACTTATCAGTAACCAAGCACCGAAGGTAACTAGCCACCCCTACGGGGGAAGAAAGGACTCGGGCATCCTCCAGAATTGATATAATAATAGATCGCTTCCGGTTAGGATCCACGCTTGGAGCTGGGAACCGGTTGACTAATTTTGGGCTTGAAGAAGGCCCGCTTGTTCCCGAAGATGGACTCTTTCTTAGAACCTCTAATTCACCTAATCTGGTGATTTCATCCGTGGCGGTAGAATCCACACTATTGAAAAAGCTGCGAAAGGGGTCGTCCACTCCATGGCCCCCTCGTTAGGGCAAGGTTTCACTACCTGAGCCTCATTGATCATAGACTCTGTGAACGAAGGCGACTCGGTGATGTCTATCACAGCGAGTACATTCTTTGGGGCACTACCCTTATCCCGGGAAGCCTCGACCACGGCCTCCACATTGGCCTCGACCACGGTCTTCACACTCCCCCCGACCACGGTCTCCATGCTGGCCCCGAACACGACCTCCTCGTCGGCCTCCCTGGCTAGAGGCAGATCAGCCTCACCTCTGTCAGAGGCTCCTCATCCCTCAAACTGTGACCGCACGCGGGCCACCAGTTTAGAACCTTCTTCTTCTTCTTCTCCTTCGGATTCGTCCCTCATCCAATAGAGTGAATCCGAAGGTGGAGCTCGAGCGCTGGTACCTTTTTTAGGCTAGCGCACCAGCTTTCTTTTTGTTTTCTTCTTATCTGAGCTTCGAGAACTCGAAGCCCTCTTTCTTTTTTTCTCATCACCCTATCTCGGAGCAGGGGACTCGGCTGGGCTATCCTCGTTGCCGGATGAAGGCCTTATTGCGACATCCTTGGAAAGACCTACAAAGAGAAACAAAACGAGTAAGAACTCAGCAGCACGTCCACTCAAGAAAGGAATCTCACCATGAGAACGGGCCTCCCGCCGGCCTTTTGAAAGTTTTCGCCATGCGCGTTCAGAATACGGCTTTTTAGAGAAAATGCCCTCGACCCACTCCTTGAGTCGAGGGACTGCGTTTGGGACCCGAGCAACAGCTGCATCTCTACCAATCACCGATAAGAAAGAAGGAAAAGAGAGTAAAAAATAAAATTTTGGGAAAAATGAAACTTTACTTACGTTTTGTGTTCCACTTCTAGGGGAAAGACATGTACTCGGCTGGAATCAGGTCTGAGGTCCTCACTCGGATGAATCGGCCTAGCCAACCTCGATCCTGATCTCCATCGATGCTCGAGAACGGGGCTTTACTATCCCGGTGTGCAAGTTTAATCAGCCCCCCCCCCCCCCCAGCTCGAAAGAGTCAGGGACTGTATAGGCGCATAAGGTGGTCGATGGTAAACGAGCATCCGTCGATCTTGCTCACAAAGAACCGGAGAAGGATAACGATTCTCTAGAACAAAGGGTGAATCTGGATGAGGCACACCTCGTACCTTTTGCAGAAATGGATAATTATCGATTCCAATGGGCCCAGCGTAAAGGGATAAGTGTAAACACTTAAGTATCCCTCAATGTGGGTAGTGATATCTTCATCGGGCCCGGGAACCACCACGTCTTTGCCGACCCAGTTGCAATCCTTTTTAATTGTGGGGAGAATTTCTTCAGTCATCGAGCAGATGTACCTCGAGACCTTCTCAACCCCGATCCGGTACAGGTGAAGGTTTTTCAACCTTAAAATCGGCGGTTACCGAGCACCTGCCAGGAATGAACGTGCTTAGAGGAGGTTCCACCGCTAGTTCCTCGCCGGCCGGCCGTGATGAAGAAGTAGTTTCTTTTTGGGGAACTATTTTCGACAGTTTTTGCCATTTCTTTTAAATGGAGGGAAAGAGATGTAAAAGCGGAAGTTAAAGGGATACACTTAATGGTTTGAGATGAAGACAAGCGAAAGTTCTTACAAAGATCTTTAGAAATCAGATACAAGTGGTAGAAGATATGGAGATTTCTATAGAACAAAGAGTAGAGAAGGTTTGGATGTAAAGTTTGAATGAATGAAGAAGGGGGTATTTATAGTTTTTAAACGGCGGTTCAAATCCAAGAGTGGACGACCAGAAGCTGACAAGAATTTAATGCCATTAAGACGTGAATGACGAGACGTTTCGTCCATTTTGTCGTTTTTGACACAGAGTATCGAGGTGAGAATCGGAAGCTCATATCGTTTCTCGTCGTTTACTCTCAGAAAAAACGAGGGGACTATCTGTATACGGTAGAGATCGGGCTCATCCACTACATGACAGATCGGGCTCGGAATGTGAGAGATTGAATATCGACCCCGAGTCCCATCGAACCAGAATACGAGGTCAGAATGTCCGTCCTTGAGGACAACGAGTCCATGATCCCTGAATCGACCCTGACCCCGAGCGAGCTCGAGGAAACATTTCCAGTATAACCAACAGAAGACCGAAACAATAGAAGGTCGAAGTATCCGGGACCGGTCGGATATTACGGCAGAAATCTCGACACGTATCAATAAGGAACCGACAAATCAGCAAGTCAGGAGATTTTTACCTTTTATAAAATTGTACCTAAAGTAGGACTCCCCTACTATATAAAGGGGGTCTGATTACTTGTAAAGACACATTTTTACACGCATCATAAGCAATATACTCCTATTTTCTCTTTTAAGTTCTTATTCAATTGTGTCTTGACACTGATCAAAGTACAGTTTGTTCAAGGGTGACTCACCTATCAAGGTTGTAACTGTTCAATTCATGTGGTTTGAATTTACTTTATCATAATTTATTTCAATTGCAATTTAATTCATCGATCTGTATCAATTTAATCCACGTATCCTTAAAACCACTTACAAATTCAATTGTTATCCGATTTTGAGGATAAACAGTATAAAATTTAAGGAATATTTATTCTGAAAAAAAAAGATGACGTGTCATGCCACTTGGCTTAAGCTAACACGTGTATAGCAGAAACATGCAATTTATTCTTGAAATATGTAGTAATTGAGAAGTACTTAGTGATAATGAAAGGTGTTGCTCCACGTAAACCTTGTATAGTTGGTGAATTTGTAGATTTCAAGCCTAAATTATGAGGTGTATATATTTTTTCAGTATTTCCTATTTATTATTAACTGGCTATCCTCCTCCTCCTCCTCCTCCTCCTCCTCCTCCTCCTCCTCCTCCTCCTTCTTCTTCTTCTTCTTCTTCTTCTTCTTCTTCTTCTTCTTCAATTTACTTTTTTGTTTTTTTGTTTTGCTTTTTCTCTAATATCTTTCTCCTTCTCTTTCCCAATTTTCTTAATTTTATTTCCTTCATCAAAACTAACAATTTTTCGTTGATAATATTAAATCTAGTTGAAAACTCAAAACCCTAAATAATCGTCATACCAAAAAGATATCAATCAATAAGAGGAAAACTAGATACAAATCAAGGTAGAATTTAATCAATGGCAATAAACCTAGTTTAAAATCCAAAATCCTAAAATAATAGTAACACCAACATAAAGACGCAAACATCTGAAAATGAAACGTAGACCTTATTTCTTTTACTTGTTCTTTCTTCTTCCTTTTTTTCTCCTCTTAAACAGTATTCTTGGTTGCCTTTATCCAATAGCTTTTTGTCGATAAGAATAAACCTAGTTAAAATTCTTATAACCTAAAATTATAGTAACACCAATTTTTTTTTAATCTATGACAATATCTAATTGCAATTTATGATAGAGTTTTTAGTTAATAAGAATAATTCTAATTGCAAATTACGACAAAATCTGTTAAGATGAACACTGTGGCAGCCATTGATGAGATAGAAGCTCGAGTAAGGACAAGAAGAAGAAATTGACAGCTAAGAGAGAAAGAGAGAGGCAGTCGAATAGAGAGATCTTTTGCAATTTTTGGTTTTTTGTTATATGTCCAAAATGTACAATGCATACACATATATATAATCTCAATCTAAACCAATCCTCTAACCGACCTTACTCCTACTGTGCCAACCGACTAACTATCTCTATGTGTTTTTGTTCTCTCATGATACATGGGATTGTCTACAATTTGTAATGCAGCCTTGTTGTCACAGTGCAACTCCATAGGCAACCTTAGGTTCACTTGCAATTCCTTCAGTAGTCCCTTCAACCAAACTAGCTCGCCTACTGTATTTGCCATACTCATGTACTCTGCTTCTGCAGAGCTTCTTGAGATAGTGTTCTACTTCTTAGCCTTCCAGGAAATGAGTGAATCTCCTAGCTTAATACAATACCCTGTCACTGATTTTCTAGACATAGGACATGAGGCCCAATCAGAATCACAAAATGCATATACTTGTTCTTCACTTTTACTGGACATAAGCAATCTCAAACCTGGCTGCTTCTTAATGTACTTTACAACATGCAATACTGCTTCATAGTGTGATTTTTTGGTGCATGCATGAACTGACTTAGGCATTAGACTGCATATGAACTGTCTGGCCTAGTAATTGTGAGGTATAATAGCTTCCCTGTTAGTCTCTGATAACTCCCCCTGTCTACTAATGCCTCATCATGATTGCCTGTATTGGTGCAGCTATCAAACTCCATACTTGTGAGCTTCAGATTCTGTTCCATGGGTGTGTCTTTTTGTTTTGAGCCTGCTAAGTCTGTTTCTGAAATCATCTCAAGTGCATACTTCCTTTGCAACATTAATATTCCTTCCTTTGACCTAGCAAATTCAATACCTAGGAAGTATCTTAGCTCTCCTAGGTCCTTCAGTTTTAAGTTCTGTTGAAGTGATGCTTTAGCTTGGTTGATTTCTGTTAAATCATCTCATGTTATCAGGATGTCATCTATATACACAAACATTATAACAAACTTGTCTTCGACCAGTCTAGTGAACAGAGAATAGTCATGTTTGCTTTGTTGAAAACCAGCAATTATGAGGGCTTGTGTGAGTTTAAGGTTCCACTGTCCAGAAGCTTGCTTCAACCCATAAAAGGATTTGAGTAGTTTGCACACTTTAGACTCCCCCTGGCTACCAAATCCCTAGGGCAATGTCATGTAGACCTCCTCATCAAGATCCCCATTTAGGAATGCATTGTGCACATCCATTTGGAAAATGGGCCAATGCTTCAGTGCAGCAGTAGCTATAACGGTTCTAACAGTTGTAAGCTTTTCTACAGGTGAAAAAGTATCATGGAAATCTAGACCTTCCTGCTGCGTGTACCCCTTAGCAACTAGTCTTGCCTTAAATCTTTCCACTGACCCATCAGCAATGTATTTGATCTTATACACCCACTTGCATCCAATGGGAACTTTCCCAGCAGGTAGGTCTACTACTTCCCAAGTGTGATTGTCCTCTAGAGCCTCAATCTCAAGCTCCATTGCTTGAACACAGCTATCATCTTTGGTTGCTTAAGAGAAAGTGGATGCTTCAAAATCAGTAGAGAAGGAGGCAAAAAAGGATTGATAGTGTAGAGGCGGGTGAGCATAGGAGACACGATGATGAATAGGATAGTTGATGCAATTGGAGGTAGAAGGAAAGGGTGGATGGACATAGTCTGTTAACCAAATAGAAGGTTTGGTAGTTCTTCCTGACCTTCTAAGAGGAACTGGAGTATATTGAACGGGGGGTGGAGAAGCAGAAATAGAGTTAAAGGGAGCAACAGGAGCTTTAGGAGATTGCGATTCAGAAGAATCAACAGATTGATCATAGGAAGAGGATATGAGAGAGGTATCAGATATGGAAGCTTGTTGAGGTGAGTGGTCAGATTGTTGAGGTGAATGATTAGGTGAGGCAGTGTTAGGGAAGTCTGTAGATGGTGAGAAATTCAAATATGGAGCTATAAGGAACTGACTTTTAGAAAATTTGAAGGGAAAGACATTTTCTTGAAAGACAAGATCTCTACAGAGGAAATTGTTAGACTCAATATCATACAGTCTGTAGCCTTTTTGTGTAGATGAGTACCCCATAAAGATTGCAGGAATGGATTTAGGGGTAAATTTATCATTGAAATTGGGTTTTGTGGCATAACAAAGACATCCACGGGTTCTCATATGGTCAAGCTTGGGTGGCTGACCATGAAATACTTCATAAGGTGATTGACCTTTTAATGTTAGACTAGGTAATCTATTTATAATGTATGTGGTTATTAGGATACAATTTCCCCAGAATCGTAATGGTATATGGGCTTGAAACCTTAATGATTTTCCTATCTCAAGAATGTGCCTGTGTTTTATTTCCGCCACCCCATTCTGTTGTGGAGTATGAACACTGCTACTTTGGTGGACTATACCTTTGGATCTAAATAGGGTAGAACATAGAGAATTGAAAAATTCATGCCCATTATCAAATCTGAAAACTTTAATAGAAGTAGAAAATTGATTGTGTATTAACTACAGAAAATCAACCAATACAACATAGACATCACTTTTCAATCTTAATAAGAATGTCCAAGTCATTCTGGAGTAATCATCAACAAGAGTAAGGAAGTACTTGAAACCATTGTTAGTGGACATTGTATATGGACCCCAACCATCCATATGAATAGACTAAATGGAGAAGTTGCCCTGGTTACACTACTAGGAAATGGTAATCTAACTTGTTTGGCTAATGGACATATAGTACAAGTATTATTGGTTGACTTAGACACATGATCTTTTATTGTAGGTATTTTCTGTAGAACAGCAACTGGGACATGGCCTAGCCTTTGATGCCACAAACCATCATAATGGATTTGAACTGAAGAAGACATACATTTTAAAGAGAGAGCAGCAGCATGTGTAAATGGATTGAGGATGTACATGCCACCCCTGAGTCTACCAATACCCTTTACCATGACACTGAAGAGGTCCTGAAACAGGCAGAAATTAGGATAGAAGTTAACTGAGCATTGTGTACTTAGAAATAGAGAGGAGATTATATTTAAAGTCAAGCACGTATAACACATTTTGTATAGTTTGTGTAGGAAGTATAGGGTAGGATCTAGTGTGAGTGATTTTGGTGTTATTTCTATTAGGTAATTGGACACAGTTGGGTTGGTTATTTGGTACAGTCTTAGGATTTAGTAACATGTTCAAAGATGAAGCCATGTGATTTGAAGCTCCAGAGTCAATAATCCAGTAATTTTGAGTAGTATTAGATATACCTTCCATGTTTGTTGTTTCAGTTAGCTCATTCTCCTTGCTCAGTAACTTTAGAATCTGTTGGTACTGCTCTAAGGTAAACATTGGTACTGTTGGTGATATTATATTGTTCAGGTTTTCAAATTGCATCTCCCTTTTATCAGTCATACCCGCATTATGAGTTGTAGGTATTTGGTTGTGGTTCTTAAATCCACCTCTTCTTCTGTTGTCAAACCTAGAATTGGAGGGGTATCCAATTAGCTTATAGCAGTTTTCCTTCTTATGGCCCTTCATGTGACAATAGTCATAGTAAAGATTAGTGTTACGCTTAGGCATTATGTTGGTTGCATTAGCTGCATCTAAGGCACTGCTGGAACCTTCCATAGGTCCACTCCCCAGAACATCACTCTGTGACATTGAAGTCTCAGTCATCCTCTGGCTTTCTTCCTGTATGATCATAGAGTATGCTTGATCAAGTGTGGGAGTGGGAATTATCATTAAAATTCGGCTCCTTTGAGGTGCATATGTGTTAATCTCATCAAAAATTTCATCAACTTCTGTTGGGGTAGAAAATCGACAAATAGCCTAGATCCCACACAATCACAACCAGAAAATGGTATAATTGACTCAAATTCAGCCCACAGATCATTCAACTTCAAGTAATATATCGACACACGGGAGATTCCCTGCATTAGACTACTTATTTCTGTGTTCATATGATAGACTTTTGTTGCATTTACCTTATCAAAACGCTCCTTGAAAGCTTCCCATACCTTTTGTGCATTGGATGAATACACGATTCCTTTCCTCAACTCCTGCGCTACAGAGCTTATTATCCATGATTGGACAATTGCATTGCACCTTTTGCGCTGGTGCAATTGAAAGCTATTAGCCACAAAAGTCTCTCTACCACACGTTCCATTTATAAATCCGATTTTGTTCTTCACAAGCATCGACATCTTCATCGATCTACTCCACTCCGAGTAGTTTTCCGTTCCAATCAGCAATCGTGGCACTAGTGCCACACCTGGCGTATCGGACGGATGCACATAGAGGGATCATTGCAATCAAGTTGCTGAGAGCTTGCATGTGAGGTCCCTATTGTGTTCTGAGGTGTATCAATCGCCATTTTTAGGTTTTAGTGTAATTTGGTAAAAACTTCAGCAGTGCAAGAAATTTGAATAAAAAATTGGGGGAATTGAATCAGAGAAGTGAAATATCAGATCTGAGCTTCCTACGAGATTGCTGCCACCAAGCGTTGTGAGCTTAGCTCTGATACCATGTTAAGATGAATACTGTGGCAGCCATTGATGAGATGGAAGCTCGAGTAAGAAGAAGAAGAAGAAGAAGAAGAAGAAGAAGAAGAAGAAGAAATGACAACTAAGATAGAAAGAGAGAGGCAGCCGAATAGAGAGATCTTTTGTAATTTTTGATTTTTTGTTATTTGTCCAAAATGTACAATGCATACACATATATATAATCGCAATCTTAACCAATCCTCTAACCGACCTTACTCCTACTGTGCTAACCGACTAACCCTACTAACTAATATTTCTTCTAGAAGGGTACTATCATAATTACATGGTGTACAACTATGTATTTCAACAAAATCTAATCAGTAATAAGAAACGCAGTTGTAAATGTCATCTATTCCCTAAGATTATAGACACACAAAATATTGATGTTTCTTTGGAAAATACCTAGGCGGCACAAAATTATTACCCGCCCCTGCCCATAAGTTTTTTCTCCTACCCATTTTTTTTAATACTCCGTCAAAGCCAACCAAATAAAGTCAAACTAAGCTACTAAACCAAGCTAAGTCAAGTCAATTCAAGCCAAGTCAAGCCAAATCCAGTCAAGCCAACCAATTCAAGCTTAGCCAAGCCAAATCAAGCTAAACTAAGCTAAATGGATAAAAAAAAGTTGGGATGAGTGTGAGTAGGTGGGTAATTAGTTTTAATTGGGTGGGTATATATTTAAATAGTTCTCAGATGGGTAGGAATAATAATTATTTTAAGCTCAATGAGTATTAATTGTTCCCTAAAAGAAACAAAAGGTATAAAAACACAATAATTTCAAAAAGGCCCAAACTTTTTTTTTGTTGTTTTAAGTTCAATTTTTAATAACCCTAATATATCAAAAAAAAAGAATTAAACTTCTTTTTACCAATCTAACGTTAGAAATTTTTTTAGAATCAAACGTTCAAAATTTGGAAGATGTTAAAGAAATACGATGATTTTCTTTTGTTCAGGAAGTGCTAGTAGACTGAAGATCATGAAAATAATAGAATCATCCAATAATTTAGATATGTAAGTCACAATGGTATTAAATTTAAGGAATTTTTATTCTGAAAAAAAAAAAATAACGTGTCATGCCACTTGGCTTAAGCTGACACGTGTATGGCGCGAACTTCACGCGACAACTCTTCTCGCCCGGAGACAATAAGAGGAATATTAAAAATCAGGGGTAATAAAGATATTCCACTTCATAATTTAGGGGTGAAAGTTGCATGAAATGATAACTTTGGGGATTTTGTATTAACCCAAAAAAAGAAAAGAAAAACAAAATATGTTCATTTTGGAAATGTGACTCCAATGGAAGTTGACAAAAGAGAGTTGTATGGTCCAGAAGTTCAAAAAGAATCTGTTCCATAAAATATTAAAATTGGGAGGGGAAACGCAAAAGGGAAGAGGAAGAAATGAGGTTTCGACTTAGTAATCAGCCATGGCCACTCTCTTGGCTTCGATTGCGACCTGCTTGCTGTTTCTCTCTGCTTCATTCGCTTCCACTACAGTTCTGTATCATTACATTGAAACAAACATATGCTTTTTTGTGTGTGTATTTTTCCTGAATTTGAGTGGTTGCAGGTCTTCATGTGGGATAGCATTTGATATAGATGGGGTTATACTCCGTGGCCGAACTCCAATTGGGAATTCTCCCAGTGCTCTCCGGAGACTGTATGATGAGTCGGGTATAATTTTATAGCTGCTTACAGTTAGCAACTTTTTGTTATGGATTAGCTTACATATATTTTTCTTGATACGGGTCAGTCTGTAGAGGGTCTAATTGCATGAACATTTTGGTTTGTTGGTTTTGCAAGTTGTATTTGTTGCATTTTACTAAGCTGAGATATTTCTACATTGTTCTTTTGGTTGAGAGTATGTTTTAGACATTTTACCCTCTGTTTGGATCATTATTCCCTATCGTTTTATAATGTATTGTATTGTATTGTATCGTATTGTACCGTATCATTTTATGAATACAATGTTTGGATAGATTGTATTGTTTGTTATTGTTAAATAATATTTTGTTGTTTGGTTTGACTGTATCGTACTGTATTGTAACTGATAAGTTTATTAAAATACCCTCAATTGTTTAAATATTAAATTTATCAAAATTATGTATAAAAATAATTTTAAAAAACGAGACAGAAAAAGGCAAAACAAAGGAGCACAACTAATTAGAATTGAGTTACTAGCAAATTAGGAGAAAAAAATAAAATAGGAGGCAACAAAACACCTTTAACATTGGTCTGGAAAAAAACAAAGTAGGTTATAAGTTGGAGATTTGGAGCTAAAATAGAAAAAAGGTAAAGGGTAAAATAGAATCATAGAGTAATAAGTTAGGGCATAATTGGAAAGAAAAATAGGAAACAATCACACCACACCAAATCGGTTGTTTCAAAAAAGGGGACTTTTCATTGTTCCGGAACAATGGATTTAACAATACAATACAACCAATTTTAATGAAACAATCAAAACAAACATTGTTTTGGGATAACAATACAATACAATACAACGAGGAACAACCATCCAAACAAGCTGTTAGCACTTTTTCTGCAGGTTCTATGCTTTCTTGGAGTAGTTTAGCCTTACAGAGATATACACATGTAGAAAATAGAGAGAACTTCTAATACTTTTCATTTGTATTTACATAATATTGGCATGAGATGAGTTTAAATGGAGTAACATGGTTAGTGAAGATTAATAGTCGATCCCAACTTGGTTGGGACTGAGGTGTAGTTGTTGTTGTTGTGCTTTTGGTCAATCTTTGTGTTAAGTGGAATCAAGTATCAACCTGTAGGAACAATTTCTATTTTATGAAATCTTTTGACTTCTAATTGTTGCTATGATGTGATATCATGTACACTTGTTAATAGACAATATTGACGAGAAAGAGATAGGTCTGGTCTGATGTTGATAAACATGCTTTGTTTTTTTTCATATACTGAATGATACAAGGTATGTACTTGTCACATCGTAATGCTTTATCCTTGATGCAGGCAATCTGAAGCTTCCCTTTTTGTTCTTGACAAATGGTTAGTACTCTCAATATAACTACATGATTTAGCTTAGCTAGTTGAGACATAAACCTTTTTTCTCTTGATCTAGTATATCTGGTTAGTCATTTATAAAATTGATCCAGCTATTTCAGATTCTTTTCAATCATTTTTGACTGAAATTTACTAGGAATTCATTATATACATCTAATTAACATCTCCAGTAGCTGAAATATTTGCTAAAACTGTAGTTTGCTTATCTGGTCGAAGGAATTTAGTGGTCAGTCTCACAGAGCCTCTGCTAAAAAGAGTAACTGGACACTAGGAGAATTTGACTAGATATCATGTCACATGTCCTCGTTCCATCTGTATGGTGATTAGTGAGGTCTAAAAATATTCGAATTATATCCTTCCTTTTATTGCTCACTAAAGCTGTAGTAGACATAGTCAGGTGTTCAGAATTTTTATCCTTGTTTCCCCTAAATGAATTTTGAACATCTTGCGTGGATGATTTCATGGCAATCTGTATTGGAAAAACTGCAGCTTCTAGCCTTCTTCCTGTTTTGACTTTATTTATTGTTAGCACTTCATAAAATGAGTTAATATCAATCTGTATACAGAAACTTTCCTCCTCTGTTTTACCATGTTGGCATTTATAGATGATATCATCATTACGTACAATTTTCAACAGTTACATTCTGTTATAAAACATGATAATGGGCAGCAAGTTTTATGTCGGTCTGATCTTGCTGCAGGAGGTGGCATCCCAGAGTCTAAAAGAGCTGCTGAGTTAAGTGAACTCCTTGGAGTAAAGATATTACCTGCTCAGGTAATCTTGCAAAACTGATGAATACTAGTATGCTTTTTATTATGTTGGTTCACTCTTCAGCTGAAAGCACCATCCTGGTTCTCCTGTTGCTTACATGGTGCTAACTCTTACAGGAGAGGGATTTCCTAAAGGAAAAACAACTCTTAGCAGAGGGAGAAAGATCTAAATTGTATGTTCATGGATGCAGGTTGTGCAAGGGCACTCACCTTTTAGAAATTTGCTAAAGAGGTAAATGCTGCATAACGTTATTGGAAGTAGGTCCTCTTAAATATAAACATCTTCCTGCTATGCTTAATCCTTCACTTAGTCGTCATTTCTGAAAAGAAAGGTGCCACAATAGAGAACTTTGTAAGGTGCCGTTTTCTGTGTTAATAGAAGTATTATTGTTGGAGAAATTAGAAGTGTCTACAAGTTTCAGATTTGCTGTAACAATAGTAAAATTTTCCTTGAATCGTGCAGATCACTAGCAATAGAGCTCTGTTTCTTTTGCCTTAGTCTCCTGTGCTGTTCCGCACTTTAAGAGTCTATATGAAACTACTTCAGTCTTCCAACTATACCACATAGATCCTGAAAGTCCGGAATTTTCAATTGGTTTTGTCTTTTACTAGATATGAGAATGAACTAATTGTTGTCACCGGAAAAGGTGAACCTGCTGAAGTGATGTCTGCATATGGTTTCAAGTAAGTTTCTAGCTTTTATTGGCCTTCATATTTTTGAAGTTCTCCTGGAAGCATTGATATTTACTTCTTTTGCTATCAAAACTATGGCCAGAAAAGTTCTCTCCCTGGAAGAGTATACATCATACTTTGATGACATTGATCCCGTAGCTCAATTCAAAAGATGGACAAGAACAACAAAGCCCTTTAATTGGCCAAGACATTCTTCAGAGTTGGCACCACAGATAGATGTTTACTCTGATAGAGTTAAAGCAGTATTTGTTGCCAGTGATCCTGTTGATTGGGGGAGGGATATACAGGTAAATTTGCTCCGAACTCTTGGTAAATGGACAAAGAAGATGGTTTTGCTTTCTACTTTGATCTTGAAGTAATAATTCCATTGTTATTTGTCACAACAGTATAAAAGAGTAGTAGGAAATTACAGGTGTATGTTTTTGTAACTCAGCCCATGATTGAAATTTACAAAATATGAAACACGTGTCTCACTTTGTAGAAGGGAAATGGAGGGAACGGGAAGAGATGGCCCTTATATATAGCTAACATTTTATCTCTGCTTGTTAGGATAAAGATCCTTCCTCTCTGCAGCTTCTTTGATGCGTTCTATATACATTATTTGTAGTTATAGATTAAGGAAAAAGGGTCTTTGGTCATATTCACTCAGCCAAGTAAGTAGTGTTTCATGCTCTACTTGTAGCTAAGTTTTTGAACAAGAAGCCATGTGCTGTTTATATTTCCAGCCAGTAGGAAATACCTGGACTATACCATCATATGCTTTTCTCAATTAGACAGGGTACTCCGGCACCAGCAACTTTAGCTATCAACAGAAGTAAGCTACCACATCATCAGAAGTTATTCCAAATGCTTTTACCTAAAATGCAGTGCTTTAGAGCTGCATGATAGAGGCGCAAGACCAATGAGAAATGATTAACAGATTGGTTGAAGACAAATTGTTTGCATGTATTGAACTTCTTGATATTGGTTTTCTTCCTTTCTTGGCATATTAGTCTAGCAAAGAAGCTAACATAATGGGACTGCATCTTTCTTCGCCTATTTGTTTCATCATGATAAAACCTTGGAAGAATACTACTAGAGAGCTAAAGTGTGCAGAAGAGAGGCTTTGTTCTTTGTAGTAGATGCTACTCATGTGAAGAAGAATTGAGACTGTGAACCACCTTCTTTTGCATTGTAGATTTGCTAGACAGTGCTGGGATTTTTTCCCAGTATATGTGGGATTTCTTGGATCATGCCTCATAGAGTTAGGGCCTTATTGGAGAGTTTGCAGCAACAGAAGACACATAAAGCATTAAAGCAGATTTGGAGAACCATCCCTCTATGTATATTCTGGGACTATTTGGCATTTTGGCTAGAGAGGAATAGAGCTTGCTTTGATGGGCAGTGAGTCTTTTTATTAGAATTGAGAACAAGTGTTTGCACAATTTGTTTCATTGGTGTAAGCAGTGGCGAAGCCACATGCTTGTAAGGGTGGTCAACTGACCACCCTTCGTCGAAAAATTATACTGTGTACGTAGGTAAAATATTACGTTTTAGAGGTATATAACATATATTGAACACCCTTTGTCGTAAATTTTTTTCACTTTTTTTAAATTTGAACACCCTTAAAGAAATTTCTAGCTTCGCCACCGGGTGTAAGAGCAGTGTGGTTGATAGTATTGATCATTACATGGATCTTCTGGAGTTGCTAAGGAAATACTGTAACTGACTGCATGGATATTCCCAGCAGTTATGTATTTCTTTTGGTACCAATCTGGTACTATTTTAATAAACCTTTACCTTATCCCAAAAAAAAAAAAAAAAAAAAAAAAAAAAAAAAAAACTAAAATAAGGTGTGCAGAGAGAACAGAAACTGAAGATGATCAATCATTTCCCCTTTTTTTTCCATACGGGAACTAGGGAGTAAATGAAAAGCAAAACAACTTTAATTGCATCCCCCCCCCCCTCCCCCGGGGATCCCTCTCTCCCTCTTCCTGTAATGGTGTTTCCCTTGCACATACTTTCTCTGGTCTTTCTCTAATTTACTCTCATGTATTCTTCTTCTGCTTACTAGCTGAGTGATACAGGTCCTCTGTGATATTTTGACATCTGGAGGTCTTCCTGGGAAGGAGTGTGAGCATCAGCCATATTTATACTTTGCTGCCGATGATCTTGAATACCAGGTTGCTAATAAAGTTAACCCTAGATATACCCCACTCACTTATGTTAGAGTATCTGTACATCTGTAGAGCTGCACCACCTGCACCACCTGCACCACCTTTTATGACATTTTTTTGTCAAAGATGATTCTGCGTCTTTTCAAGAATGAACTTAATCATGGAATCAAAGGAAAAACATTAAAACCAGCATGCATTAATCATCTAGTACCAGATAGGAGATAGTTGATGCTTTCTTTTAACAGTTTCTATTGTTCTCTACATGCATCTCCGACACTGACATTATGGGCCAAATCTGACCTTTCTTCTTATTATGAATGTATATTTACAGAATAGCTTCTATTCTAGCCTCTTGAATGATGTTTGATTATTGAGAGTACTAATCGGGTGTCAACTTAGGCAGGCAGCATTTTCTTGCGAGCGTCTTGNAAGAACAACACTACAAAAGTAACATAATAAAAACTAAATAAAATAAAAATAAAAGGAAGCAGTAAAGTTAGGTTTAGTGGCTTGCTAACATGATTCATCCGAGCCCTACTACAGACAGATTGCTTGAGATCGTCACTATCTTGAAGTTATTTGTAACGAGCATACTGTTCAATTTTAGGCAGGGCATCCGTGGTTTTCAATTTTGACGAGGACTGGTGTTTTCAAGGAAAGAGGAAATCATGCAGAATTTCCTGCTGATCTAGTAAGTTTCTATTCTGTACTGATGCATGAGTTCCCTTGCTCATTATCAATTCTTGTGCTTCAATTTTCAAAGTTGCCTTGCTCATTATCAATTCTTGTGCTTCAGTTTTCAAAGTTCCCTTGCTCATTATCAATTCTCTTGCGTCAATTTTCAAAACTCCCATACCCCTAGAATCAATCTTTTTGATGCAATTACTACTGCGTTGGTTCCATGGCAAGGTAGAGTTACTTTTTGTCTTTTGGTAAGACCGAACAAGTAAAATAGATAATTTCCCTGAACAACCGACTTCAGAGGGACAAAAAAAATGATTCCGAGTGTTTCTTTTTCACTTGCCCTCTTTTTACTAGACCTCATTCCCTCACCTTCAATTCTTCTCCACCCACCATTCCTCTTTTACCCTATGTTGTGCGGACTCTCCAAAATGCTGCTGCACCCGTGTTGAATCCTCCAAAAATATACTACTTTTGAAGGATCCGACACGAACCCGGTGACATTTTCGGAGAATCTAAGAAACATAGCTTTAGCTCCAATCAAACACCACTTTAGTTTTCCACTCTAGTGAATGATTTACGTAACCTTTGAAGCCCTCCAACATCATTCTGTCGGTAGGAGGCAAGTGTGTTTCATAGAATTTACTCTCCTCTTCCTTTGGCCTCTCCTATGTACTTCCCTGAGAGAAATTTAGATTTTAACTGTGAACCGAGTTTTCATTTGAATCTCTTGAGAGGTTTGAACGTGAATCATCCTAACCTTCCAAAGTCTGAATTTTATATCATGCATAAGCACCAACTCATTTTTATTTGCTGCTTCTGCAGGTGGTCGACACTGTTGAAGAGGCAGTGGATTTCATTTTGAAGAGAGAGTCTAGTTAGCAGCATTGGCAATTTTGTTTTCTGAATTGCTGCCATGTTGCCTTTGCTCATAGATGTTTGTGATTTTCAAGTTGAAGTTTGTTAAAAGTAACTCAAACAGTAATTTGTATTCAGGTCTAACATTATTTTTACCTAACTTGAACTGCTGTCTTTCTAGGCCCCCTCTCTTCTGAACTCAGTACTGTTGTAGCATTCATTTTACACAATATTAAAAAAAAAGTTAAATTGAAAATAGAAGATAGCGTAGGTTGGAATTGAAAGAGATGGAAGTTTATTTTGACAGATGACTCGTCTTTCATGGTACTAGCTCTTTGTTGGCCACGTTTTCCTGAAATGTGACAGTTGTGTTATACAAGAAAACTCTGAAGTAACAGCCTAACTGCCTTAACTTACACTCCCTCCTGTCCAAAATAAGTGATTTTTCCAGATTTCAAGAATAAATTAATTATTTTTTTCTACATTGCCCTTGGAGTAAATAGTGTTGGAGTATGTGTTAGAAGTGTTTATGTGAAGAGATAGTAAAGGTTAACATTTTGAACCGGATGGAGTAATTTTTGTGTATTAATGAATGTCTCCACAGGTTCAATTGTCGCTATCTCACCTTTTCCTGCCACCTCAGTGTAATTAAAATTTATAGTAATTAATGACTCTTTATGAGAAGCTGGTAAAGTTATGTTCTTTCCATTTTAAAATAAACCATATCTCTACGTAGCTTAGCACAACTAAAGGTTCGATTTGCTTTTCGTCTCAGTAATGAACATTACTACTAATTTTTTAGGAATTTTTACCTCCTATAGTAAAGGTTAACACTTTATTTATTTTAAATAAATACCATTTAAAAAAGTTATATTCTATAAATACCTTTTAATGTTTATAGCAAAATATCTAATTTTGGTTACCTCCTACCCTAAGCCACTAAATACGCTATTCAGTTACACTATTTTCTTTCTCTCTCTACTTTGATACATGCCATTCTCTTCCCCATTTCCTGAAAACACGATGCTCAATCTCAATCCAACGAGAAACCCTAGCTCTTCCTTGGTGGTAAGACCNAAAAAAATCAGAAACAAGAATCACATTCCAGCTAACATTTCGATTTTAAACAGAACATTGTTAAAAAAGCAATCTATATTCTCATAGAATATATATGTTCTGGGACGGAAGGATTCGAACCTCCGAATAGCGGGACCAAAACCCGTTGCCTTACCACTTGGCCACGCCCCATTTGGATTTCTATTCGATACTAAGAAAGTATATTGCTTGTTTTGTTTGTTTGTCAACTCTAGTCCAAATATCTATAGAATAGATTAGATTGGTACTAGGATTTTGCGATGTTTTTGGTATGTGTAGATATAGAATTCAACTTAATTTATTGATCATTACATATAATTCAATTAAGATATTGTATGAAAATATGATTTTTTCGATTCTCCTTTGAGAAAAGGAGGATTTTTGATTGGGTGGGTTCAAAGAAAAAGAAGTATTTTTTGTTTACCTTACTTACTTTCCTTTTCCTTATATCAATAACTCAATCAAAATGCAATTATCTCCAAGAACAAAAAGTCTGTTATGCTTAATACCTTGAGTTTGATCGGTATCTGTCTTAATTCGACCCTTTTTTCGAGTAGTTTTTTCTTCGGCAAATTGCCCGAGGCCTATGCTTTTTTGAATCCAATCGTAGATATTATGCCAGTCATACCTCTGTTCTTTTTTCTCTTAGCCTTTGTTTGGCAAGCTGCTGTAAGTTTTCGATGAGATCCTTAATAATATCCTAGAAAATTCATGATTTATTCGAGAAAAAATTCTAAAATAAATAAAATCAGATAAGCTTTACCCTTTGAAACCTCGATTCAAACATTGAAATTCTTGGATAGTCACGAGAAATCCGGCTTAACTTATTTCCTTATTTTTTGACGCTTTCCTTTCCAGTGAAAGACCTTATTAGGCTCCTCACAATACCTAATTGTGTATATAAAAAAATTTTGGTTAATGACAAACTCTTAGTAGAAAAGAATTTATGAAAATTCTTTTAGAGAAAGAGCTTCATTGCCTGGTGTCAAACTAGCATATGCGGTAGAAAAATGGATGATCTATTCTCTTTTTTTCAAAAAAATCATCTTGGAGATTGTGTAATGCTTACTCTCAAACTCTTCGTTTACACAGTAGTGATATTTTTTGTTTCTCTCTTCATCTTTGGATTCCTATCTAATGATCCCGGACGTAATCCTGGACGTGAAGAATAAAATAAAAAGGGTTTTTCCTTGCTTGATTTTCCAATTTTCTTATGATTTGGTCTATTCCACACATTTAACTAAGAATAAGAACAAAGGATTTCGGAATTTGAAAAAAAAAATCAAGTCATCAACGGAAAGAGAGGGATTCGAACCCTCGGTACGATTAACTCGTACAACGGATTAGCAATCCGCCGCTTTAGTCCACTCAGCCATCTCTCCCAATTGAAAAAGATAATTACTACATGAGATAGCACATAAGATAAAGGAAAGAATCCTTCTTTCTCTCTTTTCTTCTTTCTATATTATATAGATATGTACAACTTTTATCATCAATTTCCTTTATTTCTTTATCTAAAGTAAAGGAAGGGCTCAGAAGAGCCAAGAATATCAAGAAAAATAAAGAAGACCTCTTTTCTTTGTCTTGATTTTGTTCGAAAGGACCCTCTTATTCTCATGGCCTGGTCTGGTCAGTACCCAGCCGGGCCTCTTTTGTTCCAACGAATTTGAATTTGAAAACCAAAATGCCTGTTATAGTTGTAATATTTCATTTTAATTGAATAGTTAATATTCAAGCAACAAGAAAAAATTCCCATTTTTTGTAAAATTTTTGTAAAAGTAAAATAAAATATATAAAATAGAAAATTCGATCAAAATAAAAGTCTCATTTCTCTTTCTGCTTTTTTATTTTATGTTTACCACCTTGCTGGACTAAAAAAAAAGAAGCTTTCGAATATTCCACAATGCATTTTTATGTTATGATTTTAGTGGTTTTGACGAGCCGTATCTCTATCAAAACTCCTCCAGCAAAAGAAAAGATAGAACTTAATTCTGTAATTTAGTTATTTAAATGAACCCTCGTTTCCGAATCTCATCAAATTGGAATCCCCCCAGGAAAAAAGATCAACACTCTAATTTGGATGATTCTGTGACGACCCTATCTTATCCTATCTTGATTACCACAATCCCCCTGTTCGACAAAAGTTGCATTTGTATACAATAATCGGATTGTAGCGGGTATAGTTTAGTGGTAAAAGTGTGATTCGTTCTATTATCCCTTAAATAGTTAAAGGGTCCTTCGGTTTGATTCGTATTCCGATCAAAAACTTTATTTCTTAAAAGGATTAAATCCTTTTCCTCTCAATGACAGATTCGAGAACAAATACACATTCTCGTGATTTGTATCCAAGGGTCACTTAGACATTGAAAAATTGGATTATGAAATTGCGAAACATAATTTTGGAATTGGATCAATACTTCCAATTGAATAAGTATGAATAAAGGATCCATGGATGAAGATAGAAAGTTGATTTCTAATCGTAACTAAATCTTCAATTTCTTATTTGTAAAGAAGAAATTGAAGCAAAATAGCTATTAAACGATGACTTTGGTTTACTAGAGACATCAACATATTGTTTTAGCTCGGTGGAAACAAAATCCTTTTCCTCAGGATCCTATTAAATAGAAATAGAGAACGAAATAACTAGAAAGGTTGTTAGAATCCCCCTCTTCTAGAAGGATCATCTACAAAGCTATTCGTTTTATCTGTATTCAGACCAAAAGCTGACATAGATGTTATGGGTAGAATTCTTTTTTTTTCGAATTTTGTTCACATCTTAGATCTATAAATTGACTCATCTCCATAAAGGAGCCGAATGAAACCAAAGTTTCATGTTCGGTTTTGAATTAGAGACGTTAAAAATAATGAATCGACGTCGACTATAACCCCTAGCCTTCCAAGCTAACGATGCGGGTTCGATTCCCGCTACCCGCTCTATATCTATTTATTCTAAATATTTTAATCTATTCATTAAATCTAAATTAGTTATTAGTATTAGTACATCATTGAATATACAATTCCAAAAATTCTTTCACATTCCGATTCTTTCTGTTTACTTTTTCAAACAAAAGTTAAAATACGAAAAAAAATCAGAATGAAAAGCGTCCATTGTCTAATGGATAGGACAGAGGTCTTCTAAACCTTTGGTATAGGTTCAAATCCTATTGGACGCAATTTATTTCCATATATATATATTTTTTAGATTTCGATAGCAAGAAAGACTGTTTGAATATTTGAATTCATTCTTAATCTGTTGTGATATGTTTATAATTGTCTTCACTGTTTACTGTATTATGCTACTGGTTCATGTTGCTGTGTTTATAGCTTTACTTTGTGCCTATTTAGGATTTCTTATTCTTGGACTTTATTTATGTTTATTACTTTCTGGGTTGGAAGTACTCACATTACTCCATGCACCTTGTGTGCAGATTCAGGCGCAGTAGAGTGAGATCTTTCTCTGCCTAGCATCACATTCGGGAGATTTAAGGTAGCTGCAAGTTGACGTTCGCAGTCCTGATCTTCCTTCCATTTTATTTATTTGTTTCCGCATTTCTAGAGAACAATATGTAGTAGGTTAATACTCATGCATTAGAGGCTCAGACTTGTGACACCGGATTCTATGGGCTAAGTAGTACTCTGTATTTTGGGCTTTCAGAATGTTTGAATTTATTTCAGGATTTCCGCATTTAACTTGTGGTATTTTAGTTGTGAAAATTGTGGAGTAAATGTAGCCCGGAGTCTTAGTTGTCAGCAG